>NW_025848525.1:0-111737 GCF_002878395.1 Capsicum annuum
CCATTTAGATAGTGATGCAAGATTTTTAATGAAAACACCACAACCAATAGCTCCAAATCATGAGTTGGATAATTCTTCTCATGCACCTTCAATTGTCTAGAGGGTTAAGCTACCACCTTGTCATGTTGCATCAAAATATACCCAAATCCCATACGGGATGTATCATAATAGACTACAAAACCATCATTACCTTCAGGAAAGGTGAGAGCTAGAGCCAAAGTTAGCTTATCCTTCAGATTCTCAAAACTTCCCTAACAAACATAAGACCACAAGAACTTCACCTTCTTTTTAGTCAACTTAGTCAATGGGGAAACTATATTTGAAAAACTCTACAAACCTCATGTAGTAACTAGCTAAACCCAAGAAGCTTCAAATATTGGTTGGTGTTGTGGGTCTAGGCCACTTCTTAACCACTGTGAATTTTGCAGATCTAACATGATCCCTTCACTATAAATGAAATAAACTTGAAAAGTGACAACGTTCAACATGAATTCATATTTCAAAAACTTTGCATACAATTTTTGATCTTTTAGGGTATGCAATACAATGCGAAGTTGGTTAACATGATCAACCTTGCTCTTTGATTACACCAAAATATCATCTATGAACACAATGATGAAAAAAATCCATAAACTAACAAAAGCCCTATTCATCAAGTCCATGAATGCCGCCGGGGCATTAGTCAACCCATAAGATATAAGTAGGAACTCGAAATACTGGTATCGGGTTAGAAGGTAATCTTAGGGATATCCACCTCCTTAATCTTTAGCTGATGACACCCAAACCGAAGATCAATTGGATAAAAACTTAGCACCTTAAAGCTGATCAAACAAACAATCTATCCTTGGAAGAGGGTACTTATTCTTTACCACCACCTTATTCAGCTACCAATAATTAATACACATCTAGAAGGAACCATCTTTCTTATACATAAATCACCCCATGGAGACACACTAGGACGAATGAAACCCTTGTCTAAAAGATCTTTTAATTGCCCATAATATTTTTCAACTAAGATGGAGCCATTTTATATGGGGGAATAGAAATAGGCCAAGTGTCCAGAACAAGATCTATCCCAAAATCAGTCTCCCTATCAAGAGGAACACGAGGAAGGTTATCAGGGAAGACCTAAAAAAATTCATTCACCACCAGGATGGAATGGAAAGAGGGACCCTCCAAGTTAGAATCTTTAACCCAGACCAGATGGTAGAGACACCCTTGGAGATCAAACTCCAATCTCTAAGATACAATATGAACCTTCCCTTAGGAGCTGGGGAACCACCCTCCCATTAAATAATCGGCTCATTAAGGAATTTAAAGACAAGCTTACGTGTTCGATAGTCTAGTGAAGCATAGTATGAATATATAAAATCCATCCCTAATAAGACATCAAAATCAACCATATCTAATTCAAACAGATCCACTAGAGTATCCCAACCACTCACAGACACTACAAAACCCCTACCGACTCTTCTAGACACCACAGAGTCACCCACCAAGGTAGAAATAGAAAAAGGGTATGAAATACATTTAGGATAAAAACCATAAAAACCAAAATGCAGCACAAATAGGGTCACATAAGAAAGAGTAGACCCCAAATTAAGTAAGTAGTACACTTCACGGGAAAGATTTTTAACATACAAGTAATGACATTAGTTCATGCTTTAGACTCGTGATGAGTAGTAACAGTATAGAGTGGGTTCCGACTAGTGCCATAGACAGATGGTGCACTCTTTGGTGACAGAGCTAAAGAAGAGGCAATAGGAACCTTGTTTGACCAAAAAAAAACCTTACCAACAGGATAGTTTCTAATCATGTGCCCTGACTGACCGCAGTTGAAGCACTTATCCTTTCATTTATCACAATACCCCTGATGTAATCAACCACAAAATCTGTAGAGATAATATGATGGAGCTGACTAGGGCCCATTAGCATGAGATTGAAAACCTTATGCCCTATAATTGTCACTACTCTGAAAACATCTATTACCAGATGACTTTGGGTAGAGAGCTCTATCCGTCAAGTGAGACCCAAAATTAACCCACCTCTTCTTGGGCCACTTTCCACCATCCTGCTACTTTGTTGTTGAACACCACCCTAACAAAAAAATTTGAACTTTTTATTTTGCCTCTCCCCAATATCAGTCTGCTTCTTCTTCTCTTTCTCGACCTATAGTATGTACACAACCAATCAAGTCTCGAGATGTCCATATACTTGTTCAACAAAGAAGCTTTACTTTCTAAAATCAAGTCTCGAGATAATCCAAAAGCAAACTTTCTTATTCTAGCCCTCATGGTAGAAACCAACACTGAAGCATACCGAGATAATAGTTGAAACTTCAAGGCATACTCCTTAACTGATATCTTACCTTTCTTCAAATTAACAAACTCTTTCACCTTTACCTTTCTCAACTCCTGAGGAAAGAAGTGATCCAAAAAAGCACTATAAATTATCTCTCAAGGCTGACTCAACATCATTATCCTTTGACTTCTCCCATTTATCATACCATTGGTGTGCTATATATTTCAATTGGTAGGAAGCAAACTATAATACCCCCTACTTTTCTTAGTCCCATTTAGCTCCTAATGTGTCATGGGCCGACTACAAAAGTGTATAACTCTTGTTGTATGTACAATTTTCTAGATCTAGACCCACCAAATGGTAGATAATTTAATTAGCTTTCCAACTATACCAATTTTACCTTCACCAAATACTCAGGTGAGAAGTTATGACACTTTTCAAAAAAGGTTGTAGGTCAATGCGATAGCACTGCAACGCGATAGAGAGTAGCTTTGCAATCGTCCTCTTTCCAGTAAAGCACCGTGATTATGCCACATCATGGTGAAGCCTAAAATCCCATTTTTATCTTTCTAGTAGCCCACTGCGATTAGCCAGTGTCGCTCTAGAAATTACAATAGAGCATAGCACCACTTTGTGGTGGAGTGCAAAATGGCACTCATCCTTTTCCAATAATGCAACGCGATAACACCACATCGCGCCAGAGCCCAAAATGGCACTTATCCTTTTTCCAGTGAGCCAACATGATTGTGCCACTCGCACTGAGGCCTAAAATCAAGATTCCAGTTTTGAACTTAAAATTTCAAAGGGCAATTTCATCTTTTTCCAAGCCCCTGAATCATAAAAACACTGAATCAAACCTATTCTGAGCATATTACGATTATTTTTCATCAAATTATTCTCCAAGAAACCCTATAACCTCAAATTTCAAACCTCAAGAAATCCAAATTCCACCATTCTTTTTCTAAGATAATAAAAAATTCAAGATTCCCAATTCAAGATCTTCAAGAAAAAATCTTCAAGAGCATAAATAAAAACTCAAAGTTCAAGATTCTTTATCCATTCATTAATTAAGGTATGTGGGATTTTCAACAAGGATAATTCTTTCATCCTTGTGTCCAAAATTAATTCTTAAAGTTAGTTTCACATGAATTTACATGAGTTTCAAATTAGGGTTCATACCCAAATATTGTTATTTGAAGATTATGATCTTACAAGTAATTTAAATGTTGAATTGCATGTCTACTTTAGTATTTATATGCGTGTGATATTATTTTTCTAGATTTAGAATTGAATAATCAAGATTTCATTATTTATCATGAACTTTATGATGATTGACATGAATTAGAAGCATGGTTTACTAAGCCCTAGTTTGAATGTTAATTTTTCAAGAAGATTATGCTTTTAAGCATCTCATAATTACTTTATATACAAATTTTAAACAATATTTGATCATTTGATCCTCAGCTTAGATATGGAATCCACTTTATAGTTTGATTATAGTTTATAGTGAACAGATACATGATTGGTTTTTAATGTAAACCATTATACTAGTTTTAAAAATGGATTTCCTATAGAAAGAGCATACAGATTAAAGGGGTAGTATTTAACACCGAGTTGGATATGTCTACATTCCCTAGAACTATGAGCCAACATAATCTCAGATTATTAGATTATTTATATTTCTATATAGATAATTGTTACAGATGTGATCACTTAGCTTATGTTGTTCTCCTTAGCAAGAGTATAATACCTCTCCCCAATATGAGGTTTTCCCATAAGGTAACTAGATGTTAGACACTATGATTGCTCACATAGTGTATGTCGGTTAAAAACACCTCACTACAGAAAAGAGTAATCCTAACATAAAATATTTTAGAAACTAAGTGTAAAGGCTCACAAATTTATTCAGTTATTGCTTTACATAAGACATTAGCTATGAGGTTTCATCTTTTAGTTTACAAGTATAAAAGTGAGTACTTTCTACACTTAGGCAGCATGATGTAAAGATAGAACACAAGTACAACTTTTAGAACTAAGTGTTATGACTCACTAGATTTATAAAACAAGCTTCACTACTCATGATTATGATTCTCAATTTTCAGTTATTCAGGCTAATGCAAGTCATCTACACTTAGCATGCATTCTTTTACAAATTTATAATAATGTTGAGATATAGTTTTGCCTATGCATTCACCCCCATATGCTCAGTACATTCCAAAAGTACTAATCAACATATATGTCTATGTGCTACATTTTTTAATAATGTAGGTTCAGGTGCTCAGTTTTAGCAGCGTTAGTGATTTTGAGCATCTCCATTTATATCCAGATAGTTGGTGAGTTATCATAGTTTGGGGACCCAGTCTTTTAGATTTTCTAGCTTATTATAGTAGTTGATTTAGTATGCTTAGTCAGTTCGAGTTAGCTAGGGGTTTGTCCCAATGGCTCTCTAGTTGTTGATAGTAGAGGCTTGCCGAAATACTAGTTATGATTCAGATTTGTAGTATTGATTGTCCAGACTTTGAAGTCAAGTATCTTCAGATATTATGTTTAGATAATTTTAGCTTAGATCAGACAGACTTCCGCATTTTAGCTTTGATTATATATCAGTATTTCTCTATTATGAGTTTCAAATTTAGTAGAAGGCTTACCGGGTTATCTTAAGTTTACTTGTAGTCTTGAGCATCGTGTGACATCTCGAGAACCATTTTTGGGGCATTACACAAACTCCACACCCTCTATGTTAGTAGTATATATAACACAAAAAATCTTTTTAATCTCATCAATAAATCCCTGGGGATCCTCCCTAACCTTAACACCAGTGAACATAGGAGGGATCAACTTCATAAACTGGCCAACCCTTGTGGACTCAAAAGATGGAGTAACAGAAGCACCGTGCTTAGCCTGAGAGGCTACCAACTGCTCCAACATATTAATATACTAATGAAACTCAACATTTATTAGATCTACCTAAGGAGATCGAGAAGGATTGGAGTGGAACTCCAGGAGTATAATCAGGAATTGGACCCCTAGACTGGGTCTGGACTACATAAGTAGGATGAGTTTTATCAATATTGTCCTCGAGTGGGATAGATGAGTTTCTTTAAAATTCAAACCATCGAGGAGGCATGATCTGAAAGGCAAACAAATGAGAATTAGAGAAAAATTTAGGACATTAGACTCTATATCTCAAAAATAGAACACAAGAAGGAGAAATATCCCTAAATTCCTCGTGGCCTCTCCCTTAAGAGTGTGGCATTCTACACATCCTTAAAGGAGACTCTATACAACCCAGCTTTGTTGGATACCCAGTTGACCATGAACCTAGGTCTTTGATACCAATCTAACATAACCCAAACCAGGGCTTAGTCATGTCAGTCATCTAAAATCCATGCAAGACCAGAGACTACCCCAATACCAACCGTAACTACCCTGCATCCTATGTCGAATAAATTCTAAACATATAATAAAATAAATAAATAATAATTCAAAGAAATTGAATAAAGTCTATATTTGTAATCCAACAACCTTAATTAAATATCCAACTAGTGCTAACCTTAAGGCTAATGCCAATAACAATACCAAGGCTAACACCAATACTGACATCGCCCATGTGTATAGTTGTTCAATAAAGACTATAACTAGAATTAAGAAATATTCAGTCGGGACATGCCCCCCACCATAGAAAAATCCAAAGTCGAAGAAAACAAAAATAATGAGAAGAAATCCATAGTATGAAATGGAGTCTTTCGAAGTATGGAAGCTCACCACTTCAATCTGACTCAAAGTTTTCCCAGAATCCAAGTAACTGAGAAAGAGAAATGGTAGTATAGTTGATTCCTACATTGCATGGGGATACAACTCTCAAAGATTGTTAGTGGGAGTGAATGCTAACATGTACTTAGGGATAAAGATAAAATAATGCCATTATTCAAAACAAAATCAAATAATTATATGCAATTCCACATATATATATATCATGCTAGGATAGAGAACCAAGTTTAACATGCCTTTAAAATCTTAACCTAGGCTGTGTAGCTCTACAATCCTAAATGTCCACCCATGAGCTATATGGGTTTAGACCCCTACTAAAAAGGCCTCGGTATGTGTTAGCCGCAAGAACTGGAGAAAAACCCTGATATGAATAGTATATCTCCCAAAATATAAAGTGTGACATCATGCACATGATCACCATGACCAAACATCACATCGACAAACATGAGTATCCAGTATTCATCCCTCCGGGACCTCCACCTACTACAACTTTGCTAATACAACCCTCTTTATTCCCATATTAAAAACCAATTACACATATCAACCACTTACTAAGGAGTCTTTTGGTTTTGGCATTAACCGTTGGTATCGTCATACCAAAATTAGAGCTTGCAAGTCTATCCTTTTATGCCATAAAAACCATTAAACTAAGTTGACTCCAAAGTTTCCAATTAAACCAAAACTATGGCCACCAAAGCCTTTCCAAGCCATTTAAAATCAACAAGACCAATTCAGGTTCCATTACAAGTTATGCAATCCAAAGTTATTAAGAGTAGTCAAACAATGTGACAAAATCCTTCTCATTGGTATTTTATTAAACACGTTAGGGGCACATAAGTTTTAAAACCATAACCAAGTAATTTGAGGAATCCATAATACCGCAAAATCTATTTAATGTTAATATGCATCCGACAATGTCAAAATCATACTAAAAGCATGAAAGAAAACATAATTAAACCATGAGAACCATTATTCAACCATGAGCATTCAAAACCCCCAACCATTATTTCAAACCATAATAATATCATGAAAATCATACATTAAAACATATTCTCTTTGGAAAATAATAATAACTGAGGAGTAACATGCCTTAGACACCAAGAAAGATGAAGAGAAACCACCCTTGAAAGCCGTAATCGATTATCTTGGCCTTTTACTTAAGAGAGAGTTTGACAGATAGTTTATGATTGTTTGATTGAGAATAATAGGTTAATGAAGCCTTTAAATGTGTTTTATGTTGTGCTATCAAAGGGAGTTACAAAGGGGTAATGTTTAGAATGCCCCTAACTCAAAACTATAAAATTACCGCAGGTGGTTATAAGTCGACCCCATGACACATGACCAACACATACAAGTCATACCATTAAGTTATCACTAGGAAAGTGAGTTGGAAACTTATACACTATCCACCATACGACTCCCTAACCCTTTCTTATGACCATACTATAGATTGGTATGGTCTAGTTGTACCCGAGATAGAACCCAAAGGTATTGGATGCTGGACAACATACAACTCAAACTTACCACTCTTACCCTATACTCATGGCTCTTAATGAGCTATTCGTACTCAGAGCCAACTCAAGTCACTAAGTGACAAATTTGATTAATGGACCGACCAAATAAACCATCACCACCCCTAATGACCCATTCCACTAAACTATAACCATAATAAAAACCCAACCACCATCCATTGGACTTTCTACGACCACAGTCACCTAAATTGTACCCATACCATACATCTCTTATGGTGTGTCCTTTCTAAAATAGTGAGTCTAAAACTAAGGAAATTTTCAAGGGACAAAACCTTAGGTGTTTTACATTATCATTTACTTAGTGGTATGATTCTAACCAAATTATTGATTTTACAACTATTTTCTACAAAAAGGTTTATTCCCACTCTTCACTTTTAAAATGTATTCGTTTACGGCGGGAATTCTAATACCCTTTTAATGATTTATCAATTTTTGGAACCAAATGCACTATTTTGGAAATAAAACCGAGGATGATTCTGGTTCATTAAAAATTCACTCTTTTAAAACTATTGTTTACTTTGGTCAAAGAATATTTTGGCCCTTTATATGCCATTATTTATTCCCAAAGTTGATCTCGGGCAATGAATTTACAAACTTACACTTTTTTAGTCCAAGTTCAAGATCGGGTACATATATATACTTATCTATGGTACTAGATGGAGTATATTGATAGTGATGGTTATTAGAAGTCTTATTTTAGGACTAGGTAGTGTATATAGATATCCCGAGTCTCGTATGCATCCCTTCTTCCATGAGCCAAAGTTTTAGAGAAGGATAGTTTCCATAGGTCCTTTCTTTATGAGCTACTGAGCTGGAGAAGGTGTATACACTTGGTACAATTGGCACTCAGATTGAGATATTTATTACTATTAGTTTATGTGTATTCATTTATTCATATGCATTGCCTATCACCAATATAATTATTTGGTACTTATATCTATTGGCTAGATGGTGTGTTTGATAGGTATAAGCTATGATTGTTGTTTGCTGGGCATTTGCTTGAACCTTCCAGGATTATGGGGGCTCGATTAGTTATTATTTGTTTGGACTAGCTGGTTACTTTATTTTTGGTTTATGTTTAGTTCTTGTAAGAATAGTTATGGGCTGGTACTCGAGATTGTTGGTATATTTTTTATTCCTTATCTTTCTCTATTATTGGTAAGTTAAATTATTGATAGGTTGCCTCATGATTTTTCATATTTTGATTAGAGGCTTTAATATGCTAGTATTAGCTCCCTATTTGGTAATGATCCTTGTGATATTAGGTTAACTCCCTTAGGTATTTACCTTTGGTTTAGTCCTATACATGTATATATATATGTTATTAACATAGATCTCTCTTTCTTTATTTATTCATGTTGTATATGTATCCTTTGGCCTTGTATTACTACTATATATTGTTCATCGCTTTTCACTTGTATATGGCTAGTAATATATGGTATTGCACTTTAGTTCTTGAGTACTATTAGAATATGCTAATTTACCCTAGTTGTTTCATTAGAAATATTATGTTTAGTTTCTTGGATAGTTGCCTAGTGTTTATATTCCTGCTTTACATGTTATATATGCTTACATTATCTTTGTATCTCAATTAGTCGATGCCTACTTAGTACAATGTGTTTGGTACTCATACTATACTTTTGTAGCCTACAGATCATAGTACGAGCTCTCACCATTGAAGTATTCATCGTGTAAAGCATCCATGGATCATAGATTTAGGGTGATCTCTTGACTTTTGGAGTATTCCTTCTCTCAGTTCTCCCTCTTATCATTAGACTGTTCTCTATTTTGTATTTTGAGACATCTTTGTGTATCCATTTATTTAGTATTTCACTTGTACTTCTACATATTAGAAGCTCTTGTACTAAATTCACTAGGTTTTGGTAATATATTTACCTTTTTGATTTCTTTCTCCTTATCATTTAGTTTTTCTCCCGCCTTTCTTATTAGTCCATTATTAGATTCTAGACTATGGATTGGCTTAACTACTACAAAGTTATAGTTGGTGCCATCATGATATGAAAAATTAGGTCGTGACAATGAGAAATAGAGAGAGATAATCAAAAGGTATAGACACTCTACCTATAGTTGAGGTGGTTGAGCAGAGTTTGTTGCCTAAACATACTTCCCCTATAGTTATGATATTGAGTACACTGTCCATCACCGGTGCCCACATTTTAGAGAGTTCCATGGCCATAACTGAGGCCACGGGCTTAGATGTTGCTGGAGAGGTTCCATCTCATACCCGAACCTATTAGAGTATTATAGGCATCAATTGTACCCTAGGTATGTCCCTATCCCAATTTTTATTTTCCTAGCTTGTAGTGAGGACATTGCTTGTCCTTTAAGCAGGGGGTGGGGGTATACTATAGCTGAGGGTTTTTTACCATGTTTCTTTTTCCTCAGTTGTACTATATTAGTTAGAAATGACATGTTTAGGTATTTTTTTTTATGTTTTTGTGTTATTTTGTGTTAGTTTGTGTCTTATTTATAACTTAGAGAAAATTGAGAATATTGGTGCAGTAAAAAATAAAAAAGAGCATGGAAATTGTCTTTAAGCTTGTTAAAGTGATACCCCTCCGAAAAGTTTGTTTAATGTGTTATGCTGTATTCTTACTTGAACTATAGACACTGTTTAGATCTTATCATGGAATTAATATTATTAGTGTGATAACTTGCCTGAGATTTCATAGACCAAATAGGTAGCAACAGAAATAATAGCCCTAAGTCGAGAGTGTGTGAGGATATACCAAGCTGGCATAGGTGTGCGATCTAAAACATAAATGGTTAGTCTCACTGATGTTGTAAGACAAAGGTTATGAAAGGATCATAGGCTATTTTTGAACTAGTCCATTAAAAGCCTAATAAGCCTACCAAATGAATAAAATATCCCTTGAACCTAATTTTGAGCCTAAATAGACCTTTTCTTTAAACTACCCTATTCACATTCCCAATTTTCACAATGAACCTTCTTTGGCCCTGGTCCCTGCTTGGACACTATGTACCTCAACTTAGGAAAATTACTTAAGTTAAGGGTGGCTAGCGTAGGGGCACATAAAATATTTGGGTATGAAGAAATTATGGTGAAAGAGAAAAATGGATTTTGGTGTGGTGTAAAATAAAAAATAAAAGAAAAGAAAAAAAAAAGAAGTTGAAGACAATAAAACCACACTCGGGATCCATAAAATTGAAAAAAGTGAAGAAAGGAAAGAAGGTAGAAAAGTGGAAGCCAAAATTACTATAGCATAAAGGAGGTCTAGTCACTATATCCATATATATAGTATACCAGTATTAAAGTCTACATTACAAGATAGTAAAGTTCAATAATGATCCTAATATGACTGTTTGACAGCTATGGCATAGAAAATAAGGGCAAGCCTATGGTTCCAAATAGACACAACTAGAATATTTTATGAGAGCGAGAGACTTGATTTAGTCCCATTCTTAATAGATATAGCATATACTGGGTGTTGGGGCATCTTTGTTATGATGGTGTAAGGGCTATATTTCAGTTGCTGCTTATTTAGGTAGTGTCATTTGTCTTACATGTTGGGTTGTCTGGTAATAAAGCAATATCATGTCTTGATCCCCTTTGTATTATGGTTTTTGGTTTTTGGATATACTGTACTTGTTGATCTTTGAATTATATTAGAGGATATTGAACTATTTTTTGGTGTATGCATGCTAAATATTTTTTTTTTGCAAAACTTGGACTGCCATAGTGTTGTGGTTCTATCTAGGTTAAGCGTCTTACTAGTCTAGGTTATTTTGTTTGGCTGAGGACATACAAATGTCCTAAGTTGGGGTTGTTGATGTGTTGTGAAATTACGACACTTGAGACACTTAAAATGGTGAATATTTGCAAGCACAATGGTATGTGTGTATGGATATGATAGATTTTAGGGTATTTGCAGGTTAAACCGGTCACAAAGAGTGGAGTGTTGATTTTGGACTAAAATGGGAACCAAACGATCATTGCCACGACCTTGGGATCTGACCACAATTTTAGTTGGTTCTAATAGGATGAAGAAGAGAATTGATTCTTAGATGTTGCTCAGATAGGATATTTCCACTATTATACCTTGATCATATGATCATATCATATGATCGTGGGAGGGATGACCTAGAATCATGTAAGCTGAAGTTAAGTGTAAAGGGCTTAAATGATTGGACAACATGACAGTACCTTAAAGTCACAATTAGCTTGAGTTCATGGAAGTGAAGGCCAAAAGTGAAATCTGTAGGATTTGAAGTAGGGAATGATCAAATGACTGCATTGTACAGTCGTATATTTATATGATGAAGTTGTACTATCAATTGTACTGAGAAAGACTTGAAGATACCAAAAGTCCCTAATAAAACAACAAGCACCAAGGACGATCGTGGTATTTACCAATGATAGTACCTTCCACTCGTCCAATGGTGACCGACCTAAATTTTCTATCTACTTAGTCTATGAAACTTTCTACCATTTTATTTTGTAAGCTTACATTCTATTACATTATTGTAAGTTTATAAGCCACATTATTGGTTTTGGGATTTCACCAACCGTTTAGGGTTTTAATTCAAAGTGAGATTTTGGAGTTTTCATATCATTGTTGTAAATTCATGTTTATATTTTCTTATATGAATTCTTCTTATGTGCTTACAATTATTAGTAGATAAACACCAAAATTAGGGTTGTGGGAACCATGACGGATTAACGAAGTAGGATTCATCATATAGAGTAATCTTCAATTAGTGTTCACGTGTTTTGAGTGTTCCATAGGGTTTGAATGCTTTTTTTGGTGGTTAATGTTATAACTCGCCTAATCTATATTCTGATGAATGGATGAATACTGGTGGGAAAAAAAGGAATAATTAATAGAAACTAGGAGCTATAAACCTCCATATTATAGCTTGAGCCTATTATACGTTATGGTTATCTTAGATCAAGAATTGAGGTTAGTAACACAGGCACAGTAGTAGAGAAAACTTACTTGAGTATACTTCCTAGACAAAAACTTAAAGTTGTTCTAGGTATACATAGCCTATAAATTCTTCATACCAAACACCGATAGATCACAAAGTACAATGAACCTATGGAGTTATGAATTTATCCGTGAACACAATCCTAGTGCCTCTCTCAAACTGATTACAATCCAACAAATCAACAACTGTTACTATTGATTACTTGATTACAAATCCCTCTTTTTTACAGAAAACTATTATTGATTATCTTGACATGCATATTGGTTGATATTTCTACCTATTTCATATGGGTACAAACCTGACCTTGCTTGGGTTCTATATTTGATGGCACATTATACTTTGCTTAGAGGTATAGTTTGGGTGATATAAATCTTATAATTGGATAATCCCCCTAATATATATCTTGGCCAATTTCTCCGTATTATAATTCGCTCTTACAGGTAAAAAATACGCTGATTTGGTCAACCTATCCTTAATCACCCAAAAAGAGTCAACTTTCCCCAAGGTCAGGGTAGACTGACTATTAAATCCATGGTGATCTACTTCCATTTACACAAAAAAATAGGCCTCCTCTACATCGTACCTCCCAATCGCTGATGTTCGTACTTCACCTATTGGCAATTTATGAACTTAGCTATGAACTCCACAATATCCTTCTTCACACTACCCCAGTAATAATGTTTCTTTAGGTCATGCTACATCTTAGCCACTCCTAGGTGAAAGGAATATCTAAAACAATGAGCCTCCTCTAAGATAAGTCTAACCCATCCACCAATCCTTGGTACACAAGCTTAGCCAGTTATAATTAAAACACCATCGAAATAAAGATATTCCTACACAATACTCTATCATGAATCACCCTCAATTTATCAGTGATCTTAGGTGGATTTCTGCACCTAAGTGTCATAATCTCTATGTATTTAGCCTAGTTTTGAGGACTTATCGTGTGTGTAATGAGTGGATTTTCATAATTGAGAATATAAGTGTTAAAATACTTGTTTATATTGTTTAAGGTGTGTTTAAAACAAGTTTGAAATGTGTAACACCCCACCAAAAAAATC
This sequence comes from Capsicum annuum, assembly GCF_002878395.1. NCBI lineage: Eukaryota > Viridiplantae > Streptophyta > Magnoliopsida > Solanales > Solanaceae > Capsicum > Capsicum annuum. The sequence goes on from NW_025848525.1 coordinate 13,637, forward strand.
GTCCATGCGTTAGCTCGTGGTAATATGCTCTTAGAGTTAAATGACTAGAATAATGTCAAAGAGACTTAGTCTCATTTTTGTCTTCCAAAATGAGTAAATTTTAAACCATATATAATTTTCCTAGATATGAGTTTTTATCATGTTGGAAATTGAATGAGCTTTCCGTCAATATAAGATTCACCAAAATCCGATACCGGGCAAGAAGTTATGGCTAATTTAAGTCATAATCATAAAACAACTTTATTTTAGTGCTTGGTGCATCTCGGAGTGGGTCTATTTAGCAATTTTCAAATTCCAGTAGCCTAGCACAATTGTGGCACGTCTCGTTAAAGCTCCAGGTCCCAACCAGTGGGACAACGCGATGGCTCCACATCGCGGTGACCCTAAGAATCCATCCGTCAATTTCTAGTGAGACACCATGATTATGACGCATTATGGTGGCCCATAAAATTGGGCGCCAGTTATATTTTATTCCATCTCATTAAGGGCATATTAGGTATTTTTCCACCCCCCTTATCAGCTTAAATACGGGATTATGCTCCCAAGTGTCCACATTATTCATATTTTCTTTAGAAATTCACAAGAACACTCTCTAGGGTTTCAAACAAGAATCCCAAATAACTCAAGATTCAACCGTGAATTTTAGAAGATAATTAGAGCGTTGGAATCCCCACGCCGTAAGCTTCATAAATCACCTATTAGTTTCTGAGATTGAGGTATGTGGGGTTTTCCTAAAATCTTATAGACATGATTGAGGTATGTGGGGTTTTTCTAAAATCTCATAGACATAGAAATCATATTTTTAAGAAAAGGGTTTTATATTTATGAATATTTCATGTTTTAGAAGTGTTGATGATATTGTTTTGGCCTTTAGGTGTTCCCCCAAATTGATTTGAAATTTTATATATATGTAAGCCTGTGTTTTAAGGTTGATGATTGAATTAAGAGCATGATTCATGAAAAACTCTCTCTCTTGTGATGATTTTCATTTACTTATGATATACTATGAAATTGTTTGAATGCATCTTAAAAAGTGTGTCATGAAATGTCTTGAATAATGTTATATTTGGATTACGATTTTGATTCAAAAAGAGAGAGGGTTGTCTATGTTGATGAATGTTGAACATAATCATATAATGAAAAGAGTTGCATGGTTTGTTAAAGATTACATGGCCACCACTTGTTTATTAAAAGGATGAGAACTTTTACATAGCTTTGACTTATGTTTTTGGAACATGAAATATCTTATGCGAACTATATGTTTGGGTGGTCTGAACTATGTTTTAATGAAAAGATCATGATTATTGTATTATGGCTCAGAAAATATGATTTGAAAAGTCTTGGTATGACGATACCAAAATAGACAATGCCATTACAAATTCAGACAAACATAGAAACCAGATTTTCATGACTTAAGATTTCAGAATGATACATGTTTAGAAATGGATAAAATTAGGCATAAAGAGATGTTAGGTAGTCCCCTAAAGAAGGAATAAGTTTAGACAACTCATTGCCCAAAACCATGCTTTGTTGATCCAGGTATATTATATTACGCTGACTTAGTGCCCTGTGGCGTATTAGACGTAGACACTCCAACCCTTGCGGCACACTTGGGTTGGGGGCTTCCCCGCTGAGTCAATGGAGGACTCCATATAGCCCGTGGAGTTTTAAACTTTTAGGGGTGTACCATCTAACTTAGAAGTAATACGAAAATCAAAAATTACACTGATAGAAAGGTTTTTATGATTATCAAAATGCATATGTGTTTTGGAATTTATAGCGTATGTGATGTTTTAAGACTAGCTCTCAACTATTTTATTTATATTAAAAGTTTCTTTTTGGATTGCTCTGTGTACCAGTACATCTGTATTGATCCCCCTCTTACCTTCCAAGTTCTAAGGCACAGTTTAGGGGTACTGATAAGTAGTAGATTTCTTCAGACAGAAGTGTATGGTTGAGTCGGTAAGCTTTCTATATTTCAGAAGGCCTAGTTATTTTTAGAAATTTATTATCAGTTATGGTTTTAGTTACTGGGGCCCTTATCCTAGCTTTTCAGATAGTTATCTTTAGATCATGTAGTAGAGATTTCGCAGACTGTTCCATATGTTGTTAGTGATTTTCAGATTTCATTCCTTATTGTTAAACATAATCCATAGTATGACCATGTTTCTGTATCAGATTATATTTCCGCATCTTCTTTTATTATGTGAATGTTGTGCATAATTACCAGATAGAGTAGGATGTCGGGGCGTTCTTGGTTTGGGATGTCCACACGGCCAGGCCTTAGTTTGGGTCATGACAGAATGAAAATGATCACTTACAGTTTCAAGAAAACTAGTAATACTAGCTTGAGCTATGTGTTGCTCGAGTTGATCTTGTTGGATTCTATTGTGTTTAAGCATTAATTTTTGTTATTTGATGATATAAGAGGTCATGTGAGATGTTAAGTTTGATATTCGAGAACAAAACAAGGTCTAACAATGATGGGAAAACAACCATTAAGTGAGGAGCTCAATACCAAATGGTTGGTGATTACTTGGATGAAGTCTTGAAATTCTGAGCACAAGGGTGTGACACACCCTTAGACCTAAATTTTTTTTTGGTCAAATTCCACTAATCCTCCATGATAATAGAATTCCATGCCCTTATTATGCTAATGCAAAAGCATGGCACACCCATGGTTCTAAAATGAGCACTTGGTTCCAACTATATATAGGACACTCTTATGTTGTACATATACTTGGATGATTTTTCGGGCTATAAATACACTTTAGTTGGATTTTTGTAGGGTTATTAATCTTTCCTTTAGCTTAATATTTTCTTTATACATGAATTTCTTAGTTTCAATTCATTGTAAATCCATGACTAGCTAACCACACTCATCTAGGATAAAGGCCACGAACACGGTTGCTTATGGTTTTAATTGAGTTCATTTAAGTTTATTATCATTTTTTAGTTGTTCATATATACTTTTTATTCCTATTCTATGGATTATCAACCCTTTGGATAAATCTATGTTTCTATTGTGAGCCTTGAAGGATGAACAATTGATTAGAACATGGGATGTATAGAGTGGGATCTTAAATGTTCAAGGGATTGAAGTTAGGATTTGCGTTTATGGTAAGAATATACCTAATTCACCCATTCGGTTCATATAAGGGATGAAATATAAATGGGTTTAACTTAGTTCTCATATCCCTTCTCAATGATGTAGTATTGGGGCTAAGTTAGATAGAAGATTAAAGGCTCGGAAGACCATAGTTATGCTATCAACCCAGTGAATCAACAACCAAGGTAATTATCTAAACTAACAAGATTTTATGGCTAAGTAGAATTTTTTGTAGTTCCTTAAACCTAGATTCCTCCCCATTATTGTGTCCAACACTTTACATTATCCCATTATTTATGGTTACTTTTAATTCTGAAATATCAAATATTATTTTCTACATTTGCACTTGTTTAATCTTAATAGTGAAGTTAGAACTAGATTGTTGTTAAACCAAGTCCTTGTGGGATTGATACTTGGATTTTAAAGGCTACTTTATTACTTGGGTGACTACGTACCCTTATGTGTGCGCTAGGACACAACAAGTTTTTGGTGTCGTTGCCGAGGACGTAAAAATTGGCAATTGTATTACTTTTGGTTTTGCTATTTGGTTTCTTAAGTGCTAACAACTTGATATTAGCTTCTAAATTTGTAGGTACAAGTCTGAAACTTAAGTAAGTTGGCGAGGGAAAGGGATATGGTTGACCTATACACTGAACCTCAGTGATGCTTACATCTGTTGAGGAGAGACACAATACTTCTTTATTGGATACCCCAAATTCAATAGTAAGAAGCTATTCCAGCACCAATGGCTGAAGATCCACCAGCCTGTAGGATATTTTACAATGTGGCAATCCAGCTCGCAATTATGTTACCTTCATCGAACATAAGTTGAAGGTAGATTTGAGCTCAAACAAAAATGGTGAAACTATGGTACAATAGTGGGTTGCTCATAAGTCTATCACATAAGGATCCATAGGTCCATTTGTAGAAATTTTTGGAGATAAATAATGCCTTCATCCCTACTGGAGGCTCTACAGACTATGCGAGACTCATCCTTTTTTCCCTTATCACTTTTGGGGGAAGAAAAGAAGTGGTTGAAGGTAGAACCTTTAAAATCCATCACTACATAGGATGATCTGATGAAGAAGGTCCTCATCCTATTTTTCCCATCTCGCGAGACTCCAAGGCTATGCAGTGAGATTCTAAATTTTAAGCAAAAGATAGATAATAACTTATATCATGCTTGGGAAAGGTTCCAATTTCTTCTAAACGATTGGCCACACCACTCATGCCTATAATTACAAGTGAAGGAGTCAGTCCAACTATTTATGGGGAAACATTCAAAGTCAAACTCAGCAGCAACAAAATTTGTAGGCTAGTAACATTGAAGAAACAATGAAAAAGATCCTAGATAATCAAGAACAAATGGCTGCAGAAATAAAAAATTAACAACTTGCCTAGAAAAGAATTAAAGACACAGTTGGGGTATCTATCTAAGCTATAGAATTCCAAACCTCAAGGGACCTTGCCAAGTGACATAGAGAATCTAAAGTAGGTAGCAACATTAACCCTAAGAAGTGGTAGAGATCATATTATCTAAAGAAAAATTAGGAGGTATAGAGAAAGTTGGCACTACAACACATAGTTAAAGATACTGAAAAATTGGGGAAGTTTGAGTACCTAAAAACTAAGAAAACTGAGTGGGTCCAAGAAAAAACACCACCACTATTCCCTCGAAGGCTTAAAAATGATAAAGAGGATGCATGTTTCAAGAAGTTTTTTTACATGTTTAGAAAAATACTAACCTACAATTATTAGATGTTTTGTAGGGTATGCCTAAGTACACAAAGTACTTAAAGGATATGGTGACCAATAAAAAAAAGCTGAGTGATATTGAGATAATGGAACTTACTGAAGAGTGCAGTTCAGTTGTTATGAGGAAGATACTGAAGAAGTTAAAGGACCAAGGGAGTTTCACTATCCCCCATAAAAATTAGTGATAATGATGTTTTCCATGGTTTGAGTGACTTGGGAAAAAGTATAAACTTGATGCTCCTATATGTTTTGAATAGTCTTGGTTTGGAAGAAGTCGAGGCCATGCTCTGTGGTGCTCTAATTAGTGGAAAGAACGAGAGCACTTCCTAAAGGAATTATCGAATATGTACTTATTAAGGTTGGTAAGTTTGTTATTACTACTGACTTTATTGGTCTTGATTATGATGCAAATGACAGGGTACCGATCATATTAGGACATCTATTAGTGGTGATGGAAGAAGCACTAATTGGTTTTAGAGAGGGCACTCCTAAATTGAGATTTGATAATGAAAAGATGGTCTTTAAAGTTACAAACCACTCAGTCTACCTTCACACTATAAGGATTTATGATTGATCACAGTTATGGAAATGGATAAGTGTGGGGTGGTAGACTCCAAACCACCAATGAACTCTTCAAACTATCTCATGGAGTTTCCCAAGTCACCACTTAAGTCCAAAGTTGTAAATCTAAAAGAGGAGCCTGAAAAGGCTAGTGTTGAAAAAGATGTAGACCTTGAGAGTAAACACTCAAGAGATCAAAAAAGAGTGATAAGATGGCCTCCGGGTAGGAGGAAGAGGAAAAGGAATATGGTTAAAGCAGTGATATGAGTCATACCGCGACACTAAATCAAGAGCAACTTTGGAGGCACCCCAAGTTAATGTAGGTAATTTATTTTCTTAGTTTTTCCTTAGTATCAAGTTTGTTTTTGTTTTTATTTTGAGTCCTAAGTTTATGGAAGGTCTGCATACTAGAAATCTAGGCTAAGGAGTATAAAAAGACTAGGTGTGGGGTCCACCAAACCTCATTAATGATAAGATACTATTATCTAGGCCTAGAGGCCTCAGAGAGTACTTCTATCCTTCCTTTTGAATTATACTTTAGGGATAAAGTGTGTTTTTAAGTGTGGGATGGGAAATGTTCCCAAGGTTTCGGATAAAGTGTTGCTATAGGATTTTTTTTATTTTCTTTTCTACTGTTTGAATAAATTTGAAAAAATTACAAATAGATTTCTCTTTGTTTGTTAGTCTTAGTTGGTTTCAATCTAGTAGGGGCACACTTCACCCACCCCTTTTTTTGGTTCTTACTCGAGGGGGTGCTACCAGCTTCCCTTTTCATTTTTAGTAGTAAATTTTAATTTTATTTTTGTGTTCGGAATAAGTGATATGTTCTTGCTAGTTTCTATGTGTGATTATGTAACACCCCAGTTTCTTGCCTCTAAAATTTCTGAGTTTTGAGCTCAGTACCTAGACTACAACTCACCTTATGAGTCTTAAAGACTCATTAAGAGTCGCAGGACCCTAAATCATTGCCTGGACAGTGTAGGTGCTAAATTTTCTATCTTAAGTATGATTATGACCATACGAGTCATGGTGAGATATTACAAGTCAAAATATAGGACTCGCAGTCTCACTAGTGTAATGGTCCATTTTATCTGTTGTGGCTATAACTAGTACCTTTTGTGTCGTAAGGTTTGATCATGAGTTGTAGGTTATGACTCATGACCAGAAAAGTTAAGGTTCCCTGAGTTACTGTCCAGACCATGAGTCATGGTGATGACTCTAATGTATCCTCACAAGTTGTAAGGTGACCCATATTTACTAGCAATAGTTTTTTGCATTTTATGTAATGGGACTTTGGTCATTTTCCTCTTCCCCTAATTAAAACCCACGACCTAAAATACTCTAAGGGACCCCATAACACTTTGTTACTCCATCATAAACCACTCTTTATTCTCTCAAATCCCCAAGTCAAGAAAACCTAGTATTTTCTAAGGATTGGTCATCGAGGGCCCATAAGGTGATTTCTTCTCCAAATTTCTTGGAATCTCAGGCATGTATATTTTCCCCAAAAATTATTTTTTCTAAGGCATGTGTTTAAATTATTATTTATGTGGTTTAATGTTTAGCTTTTGAATTTGGGTTAAGGGATTTTGGATGACCATTGTTTAAATGATGTTCCCATGATTTTGTATGCATTGTTATGCTTTATTGATGGATTTTGAACCAAATGGGGTGAATGGGCATGGGATTGGAATAGGTTTTGTGGATTCCCAAGTTTGTTGATTTGGTTTTTGAAATTATGTTCACTCAACCCACTTGCATAATTGACTTTGAATTATGGATAATCACAAGATTTGACTTACTCTCCTAAAATCTTGCATTCCGTAAACGGTTAAATAGATAAATGGCTTGTAAGGCCTTGTTGACCATGTTTTTTATTTAATGAACAAAAGTGGTTGAGGTATTCCCCCAATTTTATTTAATGAATGTGGGAGAGGGAGGAGAGAGGGGGCGTGACATTCCTCCAGGATGATGAATTTAAAATGGCATGACAAAATTAACTTGCAAGAATAATTGGTGTGATGATACCAACAGTATGTCCCTAAATGGATGGTCTTTGGTTTAATAAATGAAACTGTGTAAATTTTTTAATTGGGCTTAAAGGGGGTTGTGTGGCTGAGCCGTGAAGGTGGAGATCCTGAGAGACCAATACTGAAAACCACATTTACCAGTGTGGGGGTTGCTCTTTATGACTGTGTGCATAGTTCACACATTATATACATATACATTTTGGAATAGTTGTAGCCTTGGTGTTTTTGTCCCTTCTTTTGATTTTTATGGTTTATGTGACTACAATGCATTGAGGCCCAACCAGCAGGGATAGAGCGGGACCTAACTAGCAGGGGGAGCTAGATCTATATAAACCATGAGTATGGATGACATTTTGAGCTATACAGTCTAGGCAAATATTTTAAAATTCATGCTAAACCTTGTTCCCTATCCTGACATATTATAAATATGTATATGAATTTGTGTATATGATTTTGGACTAATTGATCAAGGTATTATTTTATCTTTTCCCTGAGATACATGTTAGCACTCACCCTGTTAACCATCCTTGGATGTTGTATCCCCACACGATGCATGGTTCAAAGAAAATTTTGCTTTTCTTGCATAGTGATAGGTGGTTTTTGAATTGCATGAGAATCAACTTGAAGTGGTAAGTTTTAATTCTCTAGAATACCATTATTTTAGGGTCTTATTTCATTTATGTCTTAAACAATCTCTATAGTTTCTTTTTTGGCTACGGTCAGGGGTATTTCTCAGCTTTAGTTGCTCTTGATTACTATAGGCTTTATGGATTATTGTGGATTCATATGGCTGTTGATATTATTTAGATCCTATTTTGTTGATTTATCTATCTTGTTATATGTTCAAAATTGTTTTGCTGCTAGTTGTAGTGTGTTCTAGTTGGCTAGGTTATGGGGTTGGTCTTTGATCCTTGGTAGGCTTGAGATACACCTTACGACTAGGCCCTTATTTAGGTCATGACAAGCTTGATATTAGAGAATAGGTTCATGGACATTGGGTTTCCATAAATCCATGTCAAGTAGAGTCTATTTTAAGTGTCTATAGCATGCCACACTTATAAGAGAGAGACTATAAGGAATTTAGGAATGTTTCCATTTCTTGTGTTTTGTTTTTGGACTATAGAGTCTAAGGTCTTGAAAAATCCTCTAATTCTATTTGTTTGCATTTTAGATAATGCCTCCCCAAAGATCTGGTGCTCTTGGAAACTTTTCTGTCCTGCCTGAGGATAATGTGAATGGAACTCATTCTACTTAGATAGTACAGACCCGTTCTAGGGTCGTCCTAGCTCCTAATTGTACTGCCCCTCATGGAGTTCTACCGATTCCTACCAGTCTTTCTTAAGATTCTTGGGTTGATGATGATCATGCCCTACCGCCCTAAAGAGATATTTTTAATGCTGAGTTTTATTGATCTATTTAGCTGCTAACCTAGTTGGTGACTTCATAGTCTCATTAGCCTGACTGCGTTGGTTCTGTTGCTTCACCTTCTAAGTTTACTAGAGTAGGCTAGTTTTTAAGGTTGAATCTTTTGACCTTTACTGGCTCGAAGGTTGAGGAGGATCCTTAAATATTTATTGATGAAATAGAAAAGATATTTAGGTTGATGTATGCTACTGATGGGGAGGATGTATAGTTTTCCATATATCAGTTGAAGGATGTGGTATATAGTGGTATGAATAGTGGGAGAAGTCAAGGGGATATGATGTTAAGTAGGCTATGCAAGAGGAATTTTTTGGTGCCTTCCTTATTCATTCTTTCCTCAAGAGTTGAGAGAATCTAAGGAAGAGTAGTTTGTGAACTTGAGGCAAGGTGGGATGAGTGTACAGGAATATGCCTTAAGAGTTCCACCAGTTGTCTCACTATGCTCCAGTGTTGGTATCTGGCATGAGGGATACAATTAGGAATTTTACTTTGGGTTTATCGCGTGACTTGATATTGGAGTGTAAGCCTACTATATTGAACAATGATATAGACATCTCTAAGCTGGTGGTTTATATGTAGCAGGTTGAAAATAAAAAGAAGAAACAAGCAGAAATGGGAGACATAAAGGGTAAAAAGTTTAGGTAGTCAGAGCAGGGTACTGGTAAAAATAGTAGGTTGTGGGGAAAGAAAAGGACTTGGAGAAACTTTGATTCATATTTTACGGCTAGTGCTCCATATCCTAAGCCATCTGGTGATCATCTCTCTTAGAGTAACAATTGGTTTAAGGCACAGGGTTCCAGTCTTAGCTAGTAGAGCTTAGTCATCCCCGCCTTTTCCTCTGTACAGAGCTTATGGACGGTTGCACCATGGTTATTATAATGAGTTGAGGAATTGGTATTTCAAATATACCCAGTTTGGTCATATCTATTAGAACTGTCCTTCAACTAATGTTACTTCTAGAGCTAATAGGGTCCCTATTGCTACTTCGTTATCTCCTGATCCAAAAAGTTCTACTTCTAGTACCAACACTAGTTGAAATAATTTTTAATCTTTTGCCACCCATTAAGAATTTGAGGCATCTTCTAATATCATCACTGGCATGTTGAAATTTTTCTCTCGTGATGTATATTGTCTGGTTTATTTGGGTTCTACCTTTTCTTATGGGACCCCTTATACGGTTGTTCATTTTGGTTTTATTCTTGAGTGTATTTTTGATCCCTTCTTTGTGTCTTCCCCGATGGGTGATTCTATTGTAGCAAGCAAGGTCTATAGGGGCTGTGAGGTGTCTATCTTTCATAGGGAAAACCTTAGTGGATTTTATGGAGTTGAAGATGGTAGACTTTGATGAGATATTGGGTATGGATTGGCTCTATTTATGCTATGCTTCCTTGGATTGTAGGACTTGTAATGTTAATTGCTAGTTCCCAAATGAACTAGTGATTGAGTGGGAAGGAGTTCTCCAGTACCTAAGGGACAACTTATTTCTTATCTTAGAGCCCAAAAGTTGATTTCTAGGGTGTATCTATACCATATAGTGCTGGTTAAATATTCTAGTTATGAGGTTCTCTCTTTACAATATGTCCCTATTGTAAATAAATTTCCTAAGGTGTTTCCTGATGACCTTGCTGGTATTCCTCTCGATAGAGAAATAGACTTTTGGATTGATCTTCTACTAGATAGCCATCCTATCTCTATTTCCCCATATAGAATGGCTCTGGCTGAGTTGAAAGAGCTTAAGGAGTAATTAGAGGATATTCTTGATAAGGGTTTCATTTTCCCTAGTGTCTCTCTATGGGATGCTCCTGTGCTTTTCATGCGTAAGAAGGATCGGTACCTTCAGATGTGTACAGATTATTAGTCGCTAAATAAGGTGATGATTAAGAATAAGTATCCGCTTCCTAGGATTAATGATCTATTTGACCAACTTTAGGGTTCTAGATGCTTTTCTAAAATTGATCTTCGATTGGGTTATCATCAGTTGAAGATTAGAGATGCAGATATGCCTAAGACTACTTTCCACCCTCAGATGAATGGACAAGCATAGAGGGCCATTCAGACTTTAGAGGATATAATATGGGCCTATGTGATTGATTTTAGAGGCAGTTGAGTGGATCATTAACCTCTTATTGAATTTGTATATAGTAATAGCTATCACTCCAACATTAGGATGTTTCTATTCGAGGATCTTTATGGTATGAGGTATAGATCTCCTATTGGTAGTTTGAGGTTGGTGAGACTAGATTGTTCGGTTTGGACTTTGTTCATCTAGCCATGGATAAGGTCAAGGTGATCAGGGATAGGCTTAAAACCGCTTTGAGTCACCAAAAGTCCTATGCGGTTGTGAGGTAAAGACTGACTGAATTTCTGTGAACATGGACTGACTGAGAGTATCTTGAAAACACAACATTGATTCTAGGAACACAACTAAATTTTTAGGTACACATACCCCCAGGACTCGATGGAAAGAAACTAACAAAGCATGACTTTCTTGAATACATGACCAACATCACAATCCATAATTCATTTATTGAGGTATTTCATCAAACATGTGATATGCATAAACTTGTACATACATGAGGATTGCATAATATCATACTAGTTGGGTACTTTTCCTTCATGTAGGCATTTAATCAAACACATGGTAAGCATATTATATGTAGACAACATTATACAACAAATAAACATCATGATTCAACTCTAATTTCATCATCCAAGGGTTTAATCATAGGTTCACATGAATCTACACCTATACTATTCAATTCCACATAAAATTGATCACCCAACATGGATTAGAATTCAATTGGTCATTATCAATATGAACAAAAGCAAAACCAACATGAAATTCATAAAGAAATCCATACACTTGAACTTTGAAAAGAGATTCTTGGGCTTCATGGATGAAAAGAGTCCATGAATGAACACTATGCATACCTGGTAGTGAGTTTCTTAAAGTTCTTGAACTTGAAGAATTTGAATCTCTTAGTTCTTGAAGAACATTTGGAATTTTTTGCATAAGGATTGCTCTTAGGGAGAAAACCCTAATTTTTGATGTTGTGAAAGAATAATGAATTTTTGGAGCCTTGGTTGGATATTAATAGGTATAAATAGGTGGTAAAAGACTAAAAATCTCCTTTAAAAATAACTTAAAAATAACTGGACGGGATGTACAACGGTGGTTGCAATGGTCCATCGTTGTCTCGACAATCAGTTGTTTTAATCGTCTCACGGGGACCAGGAAAAGGATTCACTACCTAAGTAGCAACGAATTGGGTGATGGTCGATGACAAATTTGACGGTCTATATACCTGTTTGTCATACCTTATCTAGAAGGTTTCCCCATTGCCTTGGCTGTGACAGTCAAGGAAACGGTCCATCGCTAGATCAATGGTCCGTCAACCTAGCCGTCGCACCTGGGCGATTCTGACAACTCTCAGTAAAACATCCATAACTTTTCACTCCGATACCGGATTTAGACAAAATTGGTATTGTTGGAAAGCTAATTCAATTTTCCACATGTTAAAAAGTGAAAATATTAAAAATTTAACATGTAAAAAAGTAGATTCATATTTTCAAAGAAAGCTTATAACATTCTTGGAATAATTTCAAGCTAGGAAAAAGTACAGATTATTACAATTATATATTCAATTAAGTGATATGAATGAGTTTTCCAAATTGTCAGAGTCAATTCCAGAGGTGAGGATGTTTTGAAGTAGTGTTCATAAGTTTTTAAGTGTGCGACATATTTATCTAGAACTTGCTATCTATGTATTCATTGTAGTGCTAGCTTAAGTATCTTGCTTGTTGTAGTTATAATGTTGGAGTTTTCCTTAGATGATGCTTAATGTAAAGGGTTGTTCGAGGATGAAAAAGGCTTTAAGTGTGGGGTGATGATCTTTGTGGATTTATGTAACTAAGTGTCATAATCCCTATGTATTTAGCCTAGTTTTGAAGAATTCTTCTGTGCATAAGGAGTGGATTTTCCTAATTGATTCTAAGTGTTATTTATTTGTTTATTTTGTTTCAGTTGTGTGTAAAATAATTTTGTAAAGAAAATGGTCACTTAGAGTTAAGATGAGAAAACTAGTAGGACTAGCTTGAGCTATGTGTTGTTCTAGTTGATCTTGTTGGACTCTATTGTGTTTAAGAACTAATTTATGGTGTTTGATGCTATAAGAGGTCATGTGATATGTTAAGGTTGATATCTAAGATAAAAAAAAAGTTCTATTGATGATGGAAAATCAACCACGAAATAAGGAACCCAACGTCAAATGAATGGAACTTACTTGGATGAAATCTTGGAATTGTGAGCACAAGGGCATTCCACACCCTTGGATCTCTGAGTTAAGGGAATGACACACCCTTATAAACAAACCAAAATTGTCAAATTCCAGTAATACTCCATGATAAGGGTGTGCCACGTCCTTATCGCACTGATGCAAAAGCATGGCACGCCCATGGTTCCAAAATGGGCACTTGTCCCAACTATAAATAGGACACTTCTATGTTATTGTACATACTTTGGACGACTTTTGGGGATGGAAATACACATGAGGAGGTTTTTTAAGGGTTATTAATATTTCCTTTAGTTTACTTTTTATTTTTATACATGAATTTCTTAATTGCAATTCGTTGTAAATTCATGAGTGGCTAAACACCCTCATCTAAGGTTGAGGCCAAGAACATGGTTGCTTATGCTTTCAATTGAGTTTTTTTAAATTTATTGTCATTATTTGGTTGTTGTCATGAGGCTTCAACTGATGAGAATCATATCCAATTACCTTACACTCCTGCATCAATACAACACCCAATCCAATTCCAAAAGCATCACAAACTTGGTAAAACCTACACCATCCTTAGGCAAGGTCAAGATAGGAGCCAAAGTCAACAACTCTTTGTGTTTTTGAAAGCTATTCTCACACGCCTTTGACCACTAGATAACAATCTTCTTCTTTTACAAAGGATTTGCAATAAAAGTGAAACCCTCCACAAAACATCGATAATAACCTGCTAAACCAATAATACTCAAAATCTCTATAGGAGAAATAGGTTTATCTCAATCACGAATCATTTCTATGTTGGTTGGATAGACTATAATTCCACACTTGCACACTACATGACACAAGAAAGAAAGAAATCCAATGAAAACTCACACTTGAAGAAATTGGCACATAAATGCTTATCTCCTAATCACTGAAGCGCAATCCTCAAGTGTCTCACATAATCATCCTTGTGCTTGGAGTAAACCTAGATGTCATCTATGAATACAATTACGAAGGAATCAAGATACGATCAAATTACCCGGTTCAACAACTCCATGAACGTTGTTGGGGCATTGGTCGAACCAAAAGTCATGACCATAAACTCATAAAGAGCATACTTCGTCAGGAAAGCTTTTAGAACTTGGAAGCTATAATCTTCAATTAATAGCAGTCAGATCTCAAGTAGATCTTAGAAATCACCGAAGCACCCTAAAGGTGGTCAAATATATCATTAATACGAGGAAGAGGATACTAATTTTTTATAGTCACCTTTTTCCATTACTGATAGTCAATATATTTGTGGATGGATTCATTATTCGTCATCACAAACAAGACCTGACCCCTCCAAAGAGACACGCCAGGTCTAATCAAAGCTTTACTCAACAAATACTATAATTGGTCCTTAAAGTCCTTCAACTTTGTCTGGGCCATCCTATAAAGAGGAGCAGAAATGGGCTTGGTGCCCAGCTCAACATTAATCATTAACTTAATATCATGATCTGGAGATATACCAAGCAAATTTGTAGGAACACACCCTAAAATTCCTTAATAACTCAAATAGAATTCAAAGGAGGCAGTGAAATAACACTAATATCGCAAATATAAGTCAAATTAGTATGACACTCCTTCAACCATAACATAAGCATATAGAAAAGATATATCCCCCTTTAAACCTGAACTAGGCGTACCGTTCTATTATAATCTTAGCACTCCTAGAGTATTTAAAATCAAGATCTTGGAAAAATAGTCCAAACTTCATAATAAAGAGCTAACCAATCCATACCCAAGATAACATCAAAATAAAATATATCTAGTATTATCAATATTACTAAATAGTCCAAAATCGTATGATAGGGAGCTAACCAAATCCATACCTACAATAACATCAAAATCAAGGATATCAATGATTATCAAGTCTAATACCCCACAAAGGTCACTGTGTAATACTGGTACACCTGATCCACCACTAGAGAGTCTCTTACTGGATTAGAAATATGAATAGGCACAATAACAGACTCATATATAGCATCAAACTACTTGAAAAATATGTAGGCACACAGGATAATGTCGACCCAGTATTAAATAACACAAAAGTGTAATGATGGCAAACCATAATGATACTTGTGATAACTGCATCAGAGAATTGTTCCTCAAGTCTCCTTTGTATAACATAGCACTGACCACATCAACTCCTAGACTAAGCAACCCCACATCCACTATCACAAGCTTTTTGATCTCTATCTCGAGCATATTTAGTACTATCCTACCACTTTGTAAATCACCTCTAACTGTAGCTATAAAAGTATGGCAAAGCTGAAGCTAAAAACTCTACTAGATAGGACCAAACACATGCTAAGGATAGTCCCTCTTCTATGACTAATCTCCTGATATATGTAACACTCTCTACTATATGACTTAAGATGAGGGGGCCCAAAATAACGAGAATGACCTCTTTGTATCGATAGACTAAAATTGAAGCCCTTACTTGTATGTCCTGACCGCTAGCTGCCTAAAATGACGGCACCATATACCTACTATCTAAACCCAATAAAGCTTTCTAAACAAGACTACGGATAATTGTGAGCACTCTTTTTAGAGAACCCCTTACCTCGAGATGCATGTCCTCTAAACTCACCCTATTAATGGATCTTGTTAACACTGCCACCACCCTGGGTATTCTGATGAATCAACTCAATAAACATAGCATGATCTGTAATGCTCTAAAAGGAAACTTCTGAGACAACCATATAGGCTATAGCCAACAAATAATAACATCTAATCCCTTGACAAAATTCTTGATCCTCTCTTACTTGGTGGAGATACTAGCAGTGGAATACCTAAGTAATGCATGAAAATATCCCTTTCACTCTACAATAGTCATGGATACCTACTCTAGGTGATCAACCTCATCTCTTATTTGACCCTTTAAATCATAAGACATTGTCACGGCCCAAGACTACCCTCTAGTAGTAACATGGTTCTAAGAGTCATAAGCATCCCCAAGCTAACCCATGGCCAGTCATGCATTAAGATACTAAAGATAATTAATAAAATACTGGGCGGAAGCTAAAATGAAAACAAATTAATTATAAATAGTCATGGAATCACTGCTAATGTTGTTTGAAACACTCAATAAACTAAAGACATGACTAACTGACTGAAAGCCACTAAATCATAATGAGATATTGGGATTAACCACCAACTAATTCCAACTAACTGAAATAAAATAAAATGTTAAAATAGATAACTGATAACTAGTCCTCGAATGATAAGGAGTCACCAAATTACTACTGAGTGGTACAAGAACGTGCTAAGTATGATCTCAGTACTAAGCATCTATACCTATATTATGAGATAATATAGCATAAAGAAGTATGGGATCAATACTTTTAATGTACTGAGTATTTGAGATGGGAAACTAACTGGTACAAAATTGAACATGAATGCATGAACATGTAAGCTAAATGCAAGACCAAGTATAAGCATGTACTGGATAAAACTTAATACTCGGTCAAGCAAACCTGAAATACACATAAACTAAAACATGAACTGAGGATTGTTGGAGCTAACATTAACTGGCATAACCTAATCTAAAGAAATTAGGGTCCAACTTGTAACCCAGTTTGAAGGGCGCTAGTACCTTACCAAGTGTACCAACACTGACTTCTGTGGATCCACTAAGCTAATGTCCCAAAGGACTAGGGTGTCATGCCTAAATTGACGGGTGACCCTTATAGCCTATGGTGGCATCGTAGTTCTAGAACTTAGGGACTACTAAATATGTCAAGCCGAAATTAATGGGTAAGCCTTTATCCATGTATTCGTTCGGTGATAAGTACTAATCCAAACTAAAGGAAACTAATGCATAAACTAAATTGCTCATCATAGACTCATTCTAAAAGTATCAACTATAAATAATATGAACTGCTTAAAGACATTAAAACTGATATATGCATAAGTCCATAGGTAATAGGTGTTCATAACCTACCAACACTGACTAATGCAACTTGAAATAATAATATTAAAAGTTGAGCACAATAGGGAATTTCATACTTCAAGCCAAAACTGAATCATTTATCAAACATAAGAGAAATTAGGATTCTGAGCATGAACGGATGCTACTCCTATGGGAAAACATGTACTTATGGTTTCATTATACAAATAAGCCAAAGGGATTAATTAAACTCATATTGACCTGAAATCAACTCTTACAAAAGGAAATTAAATTTAAGGATAGAGAAATCTTTTGGGACTTAATGGGTGAAAGGAACCCACTGATGAAATCCCACACACCTGAAGAAGAATTTCTTGGAATTTGTGTTTGAACTTGAGAAACCCAATTTACTATTGGAGAAGAAAAAATTACCCCTTTTCTTGTTATGGTTGAATTTATGACCTAATGGTGAATTTAACAAATTTTGGGCTTATAAACCACCCTTGGGGAAGCCTAAACTATGTGGGTAAGGAGTTAAAAGGAAAAAATACCAAAAATCCCTTCTTAAAATATGCAAAACTTTTTGGGCTACGATTATCATGGCTCAAGTAACGACTCATTATGTCAGGTCACGAGTCGATGCCTGAGTCATGACTTGAGGACCTTAGTTCTGAGTCCTTTCTATTATGACAATGGTTCACCTCCTTAAGACTTATTAGGTTTGATAATGATTTATTATAAAGAGTTGTTGTCAAGGTATGAGCTCTTGATTCCTCGCTATTATGAAAATGGGAACATGCACGATGACTTGTTTAGTCTAATAATAAGTCGTGTGACAAACTTGTTGCCACTGGGCTGAATTTTTTAAGAATTTACTACTATGGAAACAAGTTTAGGCCATGACTCATTACGTCCGATAATGGGTCATAGCCTAGGATGTTCCATTGGCAATTTGATAGTGCCTCAGACAAAATGCCATAATATGTTTCCATGATATCGGATTAACGCGAGACTAGTGGCATTAGAAAGCTAATTCAATGGCCTACCTTGTGGGGAGTCTAGATATAAAAAACTCAGGCTCTTACAATTTATCTCCTTTAGGATTATTCATCCCCAAATTAAACTGACTAAGCTGAAGCATTATGAAATAAATTAAGACTTTTCTTTAAACCATTAAAAGATGAACCATGAGTTAATATCTGAATTTGTTACTGATGCATGGAATGAACTTAAAACATGAATGCATGATATAATATAGAAGTAACTATATTGCTTGAGATAGAAATTAAAGAATTAATTAATTAAGGGAACTATTACCTCAAGCTGGAACTGAGTTCGAAGAGATAAGGTGGGGTTACTTAGCTAGAATATTTGCCTCTATTTCCCAAGTAGCTCCCTCGAGGACTAATTTCTCCACAGAACTTTTACAAAAGCAGCCTCGTTATTCCTCAACCTACGAATATGAAGATCAAGGATCTCAATAAGTATCTCTTCATAAGAGAGGCTATTTTCTATGCCAACCCTTTCTAAAGGAATTTCTAATGCTGGGTCACCAATGCATTTCTTCAACAAGGAGACATAAATGACTGGATGCACTGATGCCAATTTTATAGGCAACTCTAACTCATAAGCCACCTTGCCATATCAACTCAGAATCATGTAAGGACCAACATAGCAGGGACTGAGCTTTCGTTTCTTCACAAATATCTTCACCCCTTTCAAGGTTGAAATTTTTAAGTAGACAAAATCACAAATATCAAGTTCAAGCTCCTTTCTTCTCATATCTGCATAGGATTTTTGATGACTCTAAGCAATCTTAAGACTTTCTCTAACAAGTTGAAATTTTTCCATCGCCTCATGCACTAACTTTATCCTTATCAATGCAGCATAACCAACCTCAAACCAACCAATAGGAGACCTACACCACCTACCATAATAAGCCTCAAATGTGGCTATTTTAATACTAGAGTGATAACTGTTATTATAGGCAAACTCAACCAAAGGCAAGTGATCATCCCAAACATCCTTGAAATCAATCAAACGTGCCCTTAACATATCCACTAAAGTATGAATAGTCCTCTCTACCTAATTATCTATCTGCGGGTGAAAAGCTATACTGAGATGAACTTGGGTATCAAGACCCTTCTAAAAAGTCTTCCAAAATTGAGAGATAAACTGGGTACCTCTACCTGAAATAATGGTCAAGGAGACCCATGTGATTTCACCAACTCCCTAAGATAAATCTTAGCATAATATTCAGCTGAATCTGAAGTATTTACTAGGAAGAAGTGAGTCGGCTTAGTCATTCAATCCACGTAACCCAAATAGAATCATGTTGTCGACGAGTATGAGGAAACCCTACAATAAAGTCTATATTCAGTACTTCCCACTTTCAAGTAGGAATACTAAATGCTTGAAGCGTACCATTGGGTCTATTGTGATCAACCTTAACCTACTAGCAATTTGGACACTTAGACATGAATTTTGTATTATCCTTCTTCATGCTATTCTACTAATAGACTTCCTGCAAGTCACAGTACATTTTAGTGGCTCCTGGGTGAACAGACCACCAGGAACCATGAGCTTCCTCTAACATTCGCTACCTTAAACTATCTAAATTCAAAACACATAATCTTCTCTTACAGTGAAGAATACTATATCCCTCTTAGGAGATAACCTCAACATTCAGATTCCAAACTGCTTCCTTAAAAATTAGTAAAATTGGATCTCTATCTTGCTTTTCCTTCACCTAGGTGACCAAAGAATATTTCAAAACTTTCTGAACCTAGACACTACCTTCGGATGAGTCCAACAAATGGATTCCCAAACTAGCAAGCTGATGAACCTCACAAACTAACTCTTTCTTATTATCCTTGATGTGAGCAACACTCCCCATATATGATCTAATAAGGGCATCGACCACCATATTGGCCTTACCCGGGTGGTACAAAACACTCATATCATAGTCATTCAATAA
This sequence comes from Capsicum annuum, assembly GCF_002878395.1. Taxonomy (NCBI): domain Eukaryota; kingdom Viridiplantae; phylum Streptophyta; class Magnoliopsida; order Solanales; family Solanaceae; genus Capsicum; species Capsicum annuum. Next base: position 33,684 of record NW_025848525.1, read on the forward strand.
CTCTAGCCACGTTCTCTAATAAAGATTTAGGTCTTTCTGACTGAAAACATACTGAAGGCTCTTGTGATCAGTGAACACATAAACATGAACCCCATAAAGATAATGCCTCAAAATAATTAAGGTAAAATACAACTACCTCTAATTCAAGATCATGAGTTCTTCAGTTCTTTGCATGAGGATTGAGCTATCTAGAGGAATATGTTATAACCTTTCCTCGTTGCATCAACACACAACTAAGAACAACTTTGGAAGTATCACAAAATATTATGAAACTATTTGAGGACTCCAGTAGCATCAAAATTAGAGAGGAGGTAAGTCGAGTCTTCAACTACTAAAAGCTCTTCTCACAAAAATTGAAGTACTAGAATTTGACCTTTATTGAGTTAGTCTAAACATGGAAGAAGTAATAGATGAATATCCATCAAAAACCCATCTATAGTAGTCAGCTTAACCCAAGAACATCCTAATATAGAGATGGGTCTAAGCCATACCATACTGCTTTGATCTTTTGAGGATCAACTCGAATGCCTTCACTAGAAATGATATGACTAAGGAATGCTACTGATTTCAACCAGAATTCACCTTGTTTAACGTAGCGAATAACTATTAATCTTTAATAGTTTATAATACAATCCTCAGGTAATCTACTTGTTCACCCCTATTCCAAAAATAAATAAGGATGTCATCTATGAAGACTATAAGGAACATGCCTAGGTACTGCTTGAACACCCTGTTCATCAAGTCCATAAATGTTGTAGGGGAATTCATTAGTCGAAAAGACATATCTATAAATTTGAAGTGACTATTAAGTTTTTAAGGTTATCTTTGGGATGTCATATTCTCATACTATGAGTTAATGATAGACAGATCTGAGGTCTATTATAGAGAAAACATTGGCACCCTAAAGTTTGTCAAACAAGTCATTAATCCCTGGGATAGGATACTTATTCTTGATTATGACTTTGTTCAACTAACAATAGTCGATGCACATTCTAACAGAATCATCTTTTTTTTTGACAAAAAAATTGAAACACCTTATGAAGAGACACTCAACCTGATAAAACCATTATCTAAGAGATCTTTTAACTTTCCTTTAATTCCTTTATCTCAGCTGGAGCCATTATATAAGGTGGAATTAAAATAGGCTGGGTATCTGGAAGAAGATCTATTCCAAAGTTGATTTCCCTCTGGGGAGGGGGGAGAAACTCCAGGAAAATCTTCAAAAAACACTTTTAAAAATTCATTTACTACTGGAATTAACTCAAGACTCAGCATTTTGGACCTGGAGTCCTTAAATCTAACAAGATGATAGATGCATCCTTTGGAGATCATTTTTCTTGCCTTAAGAAATGAAACAAACCGATCTATGGTCACTGATGATAGGCGAAATTACGCGCCTATATCAATATATTTTGCCCATATTTTAGCCTAGTTTCGAGAACTAATTATCTATTTCGTACACTTTTAGTCCTTTTTCCTGTAAATGAGCTAACAAATGTGATTAGGAAAGTTTCAGGTATAAATGATGCAAAATACAGCAATTTATGGCTTACTTGACGCAAAAGAAAGCTCACAAACGAGATGGAAAGGAGCTGGACGCATAAAGGACTAAATCTGCTGCATGGAAAATCTGTCCCGGGCTAAAACAGCATTTCTGAAGACTTTGGGACTTACAGACACAAAGCTGGATTTTTGCCATAATACATTAACCTAGTGCAATTAGGTTATGTGTTTCATCATTCTATTTGGATTATAATTTTGTAACCTTACCCTAGTACAATTGGGTCAAGGATTTCATTAGTATATTAGGATTTGGTTATTTATTTTATTAGTTTAGTAGGAGTAGGATAGGAGTATTATAAATACCCTATCATGTTAGAGATTTTAGAGGGGGAGAGGAGACATTCTGACAATTCATTCATCTCCTTACAATTAAGACATCTTCCTACAACCCATTCTCAATTCTTCATTCTTCTACTCTTAAATTCCACAACAAGAGAATCGTTACTTGCTACGGAATCACTAAAACCACACGCCAAACACCTACTATTCACGCCATCCACCATGCAAAACGTGATATCCTTCGCATTCATGGGTAACTAAATCTCTTAGTTGGGGTTATGGAAGCCGAATGAGTTACTATCTATAGCTATGAGTTTGTGAGTTCAAGACAAGTATATTGCTTATATCATTATTCTCTTCATCTTAAATCTACATTCTTTGCGGTTCAAACACAAGAACACGCCATTCTAACATCTAACCTGTTCGAGAGAAAGGTTATTTGTCTAGAAAAGAAGACGCATAGACCAACGCCAGTCTAACATCTGACTTGTTCGAGAGAAAAGTTATTTGTCTGGAAAAGAGATAATGTCAAGGTAGTAGGACACCCTTTCCTATTAAAAAGCTAGTGCCGTACCTGGACTAACTTCTTGGAGAATTCGTACCGTTAGTCACGCTTTAAGCTCGAGAGAGTTAAAGTGAAATAGTCCTTGTTTAGGTCGAGAGACGCTTGGATTTACCATCGACTACAATTCTCTATAAGCAATTACATGTCAAGACTCTACACACTCATAGCCAATAGAGACGTATACCTCAGAAGGTGGACATAACCCCAACGCCTCAATTCTCATTGTTTACAACACACGTGACAATCTCTCTTTATTTTGCTATTTTCAGTTCTTACATTCTTGTTTTGGTTACATACTACAATCCCCCCTTTCCTACGAGACTTGCACTAAAAGTCTAGTAATTTCTCTTGCTTGTTGGCCAAGCTATTCTCTGTGGGATCGATACCCAACCCAGGTTGGGTTCTATATTTGCTAACGACCGCTTTACACTCCCACGAGAGCTGTAGATTGAGCGTTATCAGTCACTGAGGTACTACCCTTCGATTCTAAGATGGGCTCATTTGGAAACTAAAAATAGAATACTTGATTTCTACAAAAAACTAAGGCATAGCCAAAGTGGAGCCAATCCATACTAAGAATAACATCAAAATCGGTCATATCTAAATCTATAGGATCAACTAAAGTAACTCTCTGGGATACTGCGATTGGGCAATTTCTGTATACCCATCTAGCTATGATTAAACTACCAACTAGAGTAGAAATTGAGAAGGGTTCATGAGAATTTTGTGGATGACACCAAAATCTACTGCTATATAAGGAGTCACAAAGGAAAATGTGGCTCCAGGATCTACCAATACATACATACAAAGGTGAAAACCTTGTAACGTACCAATGAACACATCAAGAGGATCCTCTAGATTCTTTTGAGTCTAAAGGGAATAAAGCCTATTCTGATATTGTTCACTAGTTCTACTGGAGGTAGTACCCTATTGAGTCAAGCGACCTATTTAAACTACTGAAGAGTTAGTCTGACTCTAATGGCAATCATTTTTACCTTATTGCATAACACTAGACACTCCCTAACTATATCACCTGACTTTCCATATACAAACAAACATCACTAAAAGGTATGCACTCATATTTGTGGTTCCTACTAAATCTCTTGCAAATTGGGTTAGTGCAACCACTATTTGTACTACCCTAGGACTTAGATCCTGGTGATCTATCATGAGTATCCTATCTAAACTTAGGAACTAGAGAACTAGAAGAAGAATGACCTGGAGCTAAAGATTTTTGCGGAATTGAGAATGATTTCATCCATCTAACTTTAACTAAGAGAAATAAACTACTAGTTCTATCCCTTTTATTATCCCTTTTCTTTTCTTTGATATTCTTCTCCTCAATCTTTTAAGCATGAACCATCAACCTGGAAATGTCTATCTCCTTAACCAACATCGTTGTCCTATACTTCTTGACCTCGTCCTTACAAACACTAGATACAAACTTACTTATTCAGGCTCTAGAATCATCCACCATAACCAGAGCATACCTCACCAACTGACTAAACTTAAGAAAATAGTCCTTTTCACTCATACTACCTTGCCTCATATTAATGAACTCATGCACCTTGGCTTCCTTCAACTCAAGTTGGAAAAACCTATCCGCAAATATTGTAACAAACTCATCCCACTCTAATGACCCTGCATCTGCACCTCTGTCCTTCTTCCACTGATTAAATAATGTGTGAGCTACTCCTTATAATTTTTAAGCAGTTATGTCAACACTGTCAATAAAAGTGACACCCATGATCTCATTCACTTTCTAAACACTATCTAAGAAATACTATGGATCCTCTTCCAACTTGGACCCAAGGAACACATAAAGATTTATCTAAGTGAAGTCCTAGATTCTAGTTCCTGCTATATTCACTATTGTGTTGTCTAAGAAAACAGCCTAATGATTATTCTAAGTAGTCATATATAGGGATAATGCGGTAAAATCAACCTTGAATTTAGTATGAGAGACTTGCTCATTTATAGGGCATTCGGGAACTGGCGGTAGTGCTTGCTGGTTTTTTCTGTTGTCTTTCCTAGGAAGCATTTTCTATAAATGGATAAAGGATAGGTTAGGAGAAGAATTTTAGTCAATTTCACACTCTATTACTCGACCTAAATCATGAAATAAATGAGACTTTCCTAAGATATTTGTAGACTCTTTCTTATAAGTGTGGCGCACTTTACATCTATAAACAAGAATCTAACGTGGCTTTTAGACACCCTAGGACACTTCAATACCCCCTATTGCTCTAATACCAAGTTTGTCACGACCTAATACCCCCTAGTCATAACATGGTGCTTTGAGCCACAAGTGACCCCAAGCTAACCCATGGCCTGACATGTATTAGGATACAAAAGAAAATTAATAAAATACTAGGTGGAAGCTAACCTAAAAACAAGCTAATAATAAATAGTCATGGAATCACTGCTAATGCTATCTGAAATACTCAGCAAACTGAAAATATGACTAACTATCTGAAAGCCTCTGAATCATAATAAGTTGTTGGAACAAACCCCTAACTAATTAAAATAATAAATAATAATTAGTCCTCTAATTATGAGGACTCACAAATTTCTATTGAGTGGTATCGCAACGTGCTAAGTGCGATTCGGGTGCTAAGAATTCGTACCTATATTATTTAATAATACAGTGCAAAGAAGTATAAAATAAGTTATTTGAATGTACTGAGTATGCCAATTGGGAAACTAACTAGTATAAACTGAACATAAATGCCTAAACATATAAACTGAATGCAAGGCTAAGTATAAACATGTACTAGATAAAACTTAATAACCAAATAACTGAATACTTGGTCAAGAAAATCTTACTTGAACATAAATTGAAAGATGAACTGAGGATTCTGGGAGCTAAAATTAACTGACATACCTTAATCTAAGAAACTTAGGGTACAACCTATAACCCCAGTCGAAAGGGTGCTAGTACCTTTCCAAAGGTAACAACACTGACTAGCGTGGATCCACTAAGTTGATGTCCCAAAAGACTAGGGTGTCATGCCTAAACTAATCACTAGCCCCTTATAACCTATGCTATTGCCGTAGGTCAACATCTCAGGGATTTCTACTACAAGTCTTAATCCTAAATTAAAGGGTGATCCTTCATCCCTGTGTTCACTTGGTGATAAGTACTACTCCAAACTAAAGGAGACAAATACATAAACTGAATTGCTCATCACGGAATCATACTGAAAGTATCAACTATAAATAATCTAAAGTGCTCAAAGAAATAAAATTTGATATATGCATGAATCCCTAGGTATCTGATGTTCATAACCCACCTACACTGACAAATACAACTAAACATAATAATATTAAAAGTTGAGCATAATAAGGAATTTCATACTTCAAGACTAAACACAATCCTTTATCAAACATAGGAGAAACTAGGATTCTGAACATAAAAGGATGCTGCTCCTAGGGAAAAAATGTACTTATATTATCATTACAAAAATAAACTGAAGGGATTAAGTAAACTCATATTTGCCTTATAACTCAACTCTTGGAGAAGGAAATTAAACTTGAGGAAAGAGAAATCTTTTGGGACTCAATGGGTAGAAGGAACCCGCTGATGAAAACCTATATACCTGAAGATGAATTTCTTGGAGAATTTCTTGGAATTTGTACTTGAACTTGAGGAACCTTAGTTGCTATGGGAGATGAGAAAATCACCCTTTTTCTTGCTATGGATAGAATTTATGACTTAATGGGGAATTTAGAAATTTTTGGCTTATAAACCACCCATGGGAAAGCCTAAATGACATGGATTAGAAGTTCAAAAGGGTGGAAAAAGAAAAAAAAGCCTTTCTTAAAATATGCAGGAATTTCTAAGCTACCGTCATCACGGCTCGGGTAACAACTCGTTATGTGAAGTCACGAGTCGTTGCCAGAGTTTGACCTAAGGACCTGAGTTCTGAGTTCTTTTTGTTATGACAAAGACTCCCTTCTTAATGACTTGTTAGTTCTGCTAATGAGTCATTATGAAGGGTCATTGTTAAAGGCTGAGTTCTTGACTCCTCATTATTATTACAATGGGTGCACACACAAAATGACTCATTTAGTTTGATAATGAGTCATGTGTTGGAATCTTTGCCACTGGGCAGAATTTTTGATTATTTACTTCCATGGAAATAATTCTAGGCCACTACTCGTTATGTTCGATAATAGGTCATTGTCTGGGCCGTTACCACTAGTAGTTTGATAGTGCCTCAGACAAAATTCCATAACTTTTAGCTATGATATAAGATTAAGCCGAGACTAGTGGCATTGGAAAGATAATTCTATGGCCTATCTCATAGTGAATCTAGAGTGGAAAAACTTAGTGTATTATAGACATGAACCTCTATAAAAAAGACTTAGATAATTAGATCCATGTCATAGTAGGAGTAACACATTGATTTCCAATCATTCTATGGATCACTTTCTTCATGAATCCCGAATTTCTACTATTAACTACCATAGGGAAGTTCCAGCAGAGAAAAGGGTTGAAAACCTTGCAAAGTTTAAGAAAAATGAAGGAGATTGTCCCAATTTGGTACGCACAGACCTCGCCGCTAGAGGATTGGATTTGGATGTTGATCCTATTATCATGTTTGATTTACCTAAAAATTCTATTTATTATCTCCATCATATTAGAATGACTTCTCGTATGGGTGCCAAAGGGAAAATAACAAGTTTCATTGCCAAAAAGAACTTTCTTTTGACAACTTGCATTTAGAAAGCCATAAAGAAGAATGAGAGCTTGGAGTCTGTCTTTGTAGACAGTATCAAAAAAGACAATGCTAGGTCTCACATAACTGAACAGAAGGACAAGCGTGAAAAGTCAGTGAAAGTTTCAAATTTAAAAGGCAAGGCTAAAGTTTCCATGGTCAAATCCTTGAGTGTTACAAGAAAGACTATTGATTCAAAAAGATTTCCAAATACTATCGATTAAAAAAGATCTCCAGGAACCAAGTTTGGAAAAGTACCAACTAAGTCAAAAGCTAAGGTAGTTATTAAGGTGTTCAAGAAGACCAACAATTCCACTAGGAAGAGACAAGTAGGTAGCTGAAGCTCTAGTGTCTCCACAAAGAAACTAAATATTATTGGATTCTGGGGCAGGGGTTCATTATCAAGTAAAAACACAAGTGTTAAGTCTGCTTAACATGCCTAGGACACAATTATGTATACAAAACTTTTTCTTTTCTTGTAAAAATTATGTTCAATCATTCTTAACTTTTTGCTCATCAAAAAAAGAAGAAGTAATCAAATGGCCTATAACTAGCAAGAGACTGCCATACACAATCTGGCTATGTCAGTTAACTCATAAGAAGTATATGCAACTCTATGAAACTCGAGAGATCTGAGGTTACGCAACCTTTCTTGACAATCAAGCAAGAACTCATAGTCATCCTCTTTTAAAACACCACTAAACTTGGGAAGAGCCAAGTGACTGAATATCTCAAATCTTTTTTTATCAACAAAATTCAAAACAAAACCTAAAACAATAGGAGGAAAAATAAATCTAGTAGGCAGAAAATCAATATGATGTGGAATGGGGTATCACAAAAGATGGTTGTACCCTAAAGTTGGAAAAATTAAGTATGAGCCTACCCTAAATGTGGAATACCTTCTGGAGTGTAAGATACAAGGACACTAAGTGGAAAACCTTTAGAGGGGACGCCATCAAATCGACCAAACATATAATTCAATAAATCTTATAACATAGGGGTAGCAACTAAACTATACAGAACATAAATTGGTCCCACATCCTCATTCTATTAATCCTTCTCTGTAATGTCAATATTAGGCTAGGGAGAGGCTACCCTAGAATATCCTCTCATTAGGGAAGAACTTTATGCCTGACCACTGCCTCTAACTTGAGCACGACCCTGCCTTATCCCCTAACTAGGTCTCTAATAATGAGCACTGAATCATTATCCACAATATCTCAAAATCTAGTCCTTACCACCTGGACAAAAAGAATAGAATACATATTTAAAATATTAGGCATGAATGACCCATATGATAAGGAATTAAATTAGGGAAGTTTTTCCTAAAAATATCATATATCCTATCAAATATATATGTACATATGTCTACGTATCGATCCATGAAATTCTACTAGACATCCTACTCATTCACTTATGAGATCGGTGGATTTTGCACTCTAATATCAATTTGTCATGACCTAAAAGTAAAGGTCATGATGATACCTACTTCGAACTAGCCGAATTAGGTAAGGCTAAACCCATACAAAAAGGGATAACAAATATGAAAGAAAAACCCATATATGTGAGGCATGTAGAATGAAGTCACACCAAAGTATGTAAATGACATAAACTTCAAATGAAATATAATAAATCCCAAAATACTGGTGTAATAAGTGGAAAGAAAAACTAATAAGAATTCTAAAAGCTAAAATACAATCATCTATCTCCAAATATAAGTAAAGACATGTAATAATAAGAGAAGTTCCAAAATCAACCCCGAATTCTAAAGCAGGCAGACCTCATAAATACAGCTATCACAACATGAATCAGCTCTCACAAGTTATAATCAATCTAGGAATTGCATCTAAAGGGTACAAAATAAGAAAGTATGGCCTGCTCAAACTCAATAAATATCATAGGTCAACTGATCAATGTAGAAAATTATGCAAGTAAAAGATACTATGAGTGGATCACCTGCAAACAAAAAACTTCCCAAATGATTATGAGTGGATCACCTGCAAACAAAAAACTTCCCAAATGATCGCTCATACAATATCCACTTGTAATTCTAAGATATAAAGACAATAAAGGAAACTACACCAAAAATATAACTAAGAGAGCTAAATACACGATAACAAATATATAAGGGAAATATAGTGATGTAATGCAATGTAGGGATAAGGTGATAATGATAAATGTAATCCATCACATGTCTTTTTGTATGAAACTTTTGAGACTTAACGCTTCAAAAAGGAACCCATGGGGGTTCGTAGCCCGTATACTTTCTCATGTCGTAATTCACTTTGTCGGTTAATGTTTATGGACTAAGGATTTATAAGGGTTTCTCATGGGTATGTGAGTATGAAATAAGGATGAAGTGATCATAATCAATATGTATAACTATAATGATCAATTTAATATAGGTATAAATGAGATCAAAAATCAACTCAACATGTCAATAATTCATTATATTAACCATCCTCGACATTACTAAGACAAATAGTCATGTAGACATCCATAATATTATTTCAAAACCCCTCTTGAGTGTTTCTATCATGACTGAGGAAAAACTTTTCAAAATAACCTGTAACATCTATTCAAACCCCTACACAAGAAACATAATAATAATAATGGTAATTAATCCTCAAATAAGGCCTACAATTATCAAGTAAAGCTCCCACTTAGGTATAACCATAATTATAAATTCCGTAATAATTATCCCCTATATGGGAATACAATAATAATTCCAAAATACTACTTGTATCCTAAATTTTGTAATCCATAGCATCCTTTACATGATCATTAACTACCAAACCCAGTTTTAAAGAAGTTAAGCCATAACTAAAACACCCCAGATTTTGGTCCTTAAAACATCCTTGAGCTTTTAGCTCACCACCCAAAATACGACTCATCATATGAGTTATAGGGTGTCATTATGGGTCATTGGAACCTAATCATATCCTGACCAGTGTGTTTGTATAACTCTCTGTGTTGGTGACAATTGGCATCCAATGAGTCGTTAAGACTCATTACGAGTCGTACAGTGTAAATCATAGCCTTCTTTGTGTGAGTGCAAAAGATTCTATCTTTAGTATGACTTTGACCCTATGAGTTATAATGTATGAGTATGAATCATATGGTATGGATTATAGAGAAACCAACGTGGGTGACCATGGGTACTTTCTAGATTATGAGTATGTAAAATGAGTTGTAAGGTGACCCTATGAGACATAAGGTCCCCCGTAATGACTGGGTATCCAATTTTTAGTGTTTTAAGTATGGATATTTTATCCCATTCACTTTTTTCCAACTTAAACTCCATATTCATAAAACACCAACTAAGGGTTATTCTCATCCCTTATCAAATCAAATACACTCTCAAACACTCTCAAGCCCCTAAAGTCAACATCACCTAGGATTTGTAAGTAAGTTGGCATTAAAGCTTACAAAGGGTGATTTCCCTCTATTGTTTTGATACTCTCAGGCATGTTACTTTTCCTCAAAGCTTATTTTTGATAAAAAAATATGTCTTAAATTGTTATTCAAGTGGTTTTTAATATGGGCTTTGGAATGAGGGTTAAGGGTTTTGAGTGATTATTCTCTTAAATGATGTTCCCATGGTTTATATGTAATTTTCATGATTTGATAATGGTTTTGAACATGTGGGGTCCATGGAAATGGTTGATAAAGTAGACGCTTATGGTCTTCCCTAAATTTATGATTTTTTATAATTTAATTGGTATAAACCCATCTTAATCTTATGAAATTGGCTTTGATTTTGAGTATACATGTAGGTTGGACTATTTTAAACCCTTAAATTTTAAAAAGGCCTAATAAAATATGCATTGAATTTATAAGGGCCTTGACAGTCATGGATTGATTGGAATTAGAATACTTGAATTGCTATTGGCTAATGGGTTAGAGTCCCATATGGCTAAGTGTGATAAAGTTCTACTGACTAATGTGTTAGAGTCCCAGTTAGCTAAATGCATTGAAGTTCTATTGGCTAATGGGTTAGAATCCTAGTTGGTTAAATGTGTTGAAGTTAAATTGTCTAATGGGTTAAAGTCCCACTTTTCTAAATGTGTTGAGGTTCTATTGGCTAATATGTTAGAGTCTCAGTTGGCTAAATAGGTTAAATTCTTATTGACCGATGGGTTAAAGTCCCAGTTTTTTAAATAGTTTAGATTGGCATTATGTGTTTATATCTACATGATTGTATGCATTAGCTCTGAATGGTTTTTACATGTTTGATCATGGCATTGCTTTACCACATCCTTGAGTTCCATGCTAGTGCTCATCCTACTAACCATCTCCGGATGTTATATACCAATACGATGTAGGGTCTGAAGGTACTTCTAATTTTCCTACACAGTGATAGGTGATTCCAGAGTTGTTCGTGTATTAGCTTAAAGTAGTGAGCCTCTTTTTTTGGAATTACCATTATTTCTTTGTTTAGTATGTCATGGACTATTTTCTTGTTGGACTCATTTTGGCTATTATCGGGGGAATGTCCCGACTTAGTTGGCTGTTTTTTTAGAGGCCTTGTGGATTACTATGGACTGGGAAGTATTGTTGACACTCTTATAAGTTTTTTAGTTATTGATTATTATATAATGTTATTTGTTCAAAACTTATTTGCTGGTAGGTGTATTGTATGGTATGTGACTAGGCTAAGGGGGTGGTATTTGGTCCTTGGTGGACTTAAGATCTCCATTACAGATAGGCCCTAGTTTGGGTCATGATAAAATTTGTATTAGAGCCTAGGTTTTGTGTCATTGGGTGTCCAAAAATCTATGTTAGGTAGAGTCTCTTTTATGGATGTATAGTGTGCCACACTTATAAAAGAGAGGCTACAAAATATTTAGGAATGTTTTCTTTCTTGTTGTTCTGATTTTGGGCTATTGAGTCTAAGGTCTTGAATCTCCTCTAAATCCTCTTTTTTCCATTTCAGATCATGGCTCCTTACAGATTTAATGCTCGTGGAAAATTTTCTATCTCATTTGAGGATAATTTAGATAGAGCACATCCTACTTATAGAGTTTAGACCTGATCTAGGGTCCCTGCACCTTATTTCTCTCGTAGAGTTTCACTGATCCCTATTGATCCTTCTTCAGCCTGTAAAACTCATGCTCAATCACCTCAAGGAGATATTGCTAATGTAAAATTCTATAGATCTATTCATCTATTGACCCAGCTGGCGGTATCTCAGTTATGTTAGTCAAAGCGTGTTTCTTATGTTGCTCCAACTTTTAAGGTAACTAAAGTTGGCCAGTTTATGAGGTTGAGTCCTCCGACCTTTACTCGTTCAAAGTTTGAGGAGGATCTTCAAGGATCAATGCTGAGATGGAAAAGATTTTTTGAGTGATGCATGCTTTTGAGTCTGAGGGTGTTCATTTTGTTGCATATCCATTGAACGATATGGCATATAAATCTCCAACCACAGGGATATGAGTTTGTTTCTAGTAAGGGGATCATGATTTTTCCAAAGAAAGTTGTGGTGGTTAAGAAATGGCTTAGGCTCATGACTCCAATCGATATTTGGAGCTTCTTAGTTTTAGACGGGTATTATAGGAGGTTTGTTCGGAGCTTCTCATCTATTGCTGGTCCATTGACTAAATTAACTCAAAAGAAAGTGAAGTTCCAATGGTTAGATACTTGTAAGGGTTTTTTTGATAAGTTGACAGATAAGTTAACATTGACACTGGTTTTGGGCCTACCCTACGGTACTGATGGTTTCGTTATATATTATGATACGTCCCTTATAGGACTGGGTTGTGTGATGATGTAGCGTAGTAAGGTTGTTGCGTATACTTTTAAGCAGCTTAAGGTGCATGAGAAGAACTATCTAAGTCATGACTTGGAGTTGGTGGTTGTGGTCTTCACTTTGAAGATTTGGTCCCATTACTTGTATGGGGTTCATGTTTATATATATTTCAACCATAAGAGCTTGTAGCATATGTTCACCTAGAAGGATTTAAATCTTAGTGAGTTTCTCAAAGATCACAGCATTAGTATCCACTATCATCCAGGTAAATGTAACGTGGTTGCTGATGCTCTTTACAGTTTGTCCATGGGGAGCTTGTCTCATGTGGATTAGGAGAAATGAGGTTCGGTAAAGGATATTAACCATCTAGATAATTTTTGAGGTTATCTCTTTGATTTTGAGAATGGTGGTGTGATTGTTCAAGTGGTGGTGAAGTCGTCTCTTGATACTGAGGTTAAGGAGAAACATGTTTTAGATCCCATTTTGATGTAGATTAAGAATGAAGTAGGTCAATAGAAAGTCCTGACTTTTGAGATTAGTGGTGATGGTAACTTGAGGTACCAAGATAGATTGTGTGTTCTTGATATTGATGGATTGTAAGAAAGGACCTTGGTTGAGGCCTATAAGTTGAGGTACACTATTCATCCTAGTATGAAAAAAATGTATCATCACCTTAAAGAGATTTATTGGTGGAATAACATAAAGGGGGATATGGATAATTTTGTGGACAAGTGCATGGTGTGTCAGAAAGTGAAAGTTGAGTACTTGAGGTCTGATGATTTGTCCCAATAGAATGAGTTACCAGTATGGAAGTAGGAGATGATTAATATGGGTTTTGGTACTAGTCTTCCATGGTCTCAAAAATAATTTGATACAATTTGGGTCATCGTGGATAGGATGACCAAGTTCGCTCATTTTTTCCTATGAGGAATAATTATTTGTTATGACCCGAGGCTACCCCCTAGTTGTAACATAGTTCTTAGAATCACAAGTGATCCCAAGCTAACCTATGTATTAGTATATTGTTTGAGCAACTGATTTAAAATGTAAATACAAGCTAAATTTTGTTGAGCGGAAGCATAATCATGAGATAATCTGAATGAATGTAATACTGATAAAGATTACAACATGATAAATCTGAAGAAAGAACTTGAATTACATATCATAACTTTGACTAACTATCTATGAAACCTCTACTATACTGACTATAGGCGGTTGAGACATGCCTCCAACTACCATAAATCAATACATAATAATGATAACAATACAGTACATAAACTATAACTGACTAGAGTTTCCAAAATAGGAGAACTCATCACCTGCTGGTTGAAAGTTGAGAACTGTCTGACCCTGGTGTATGAGCTAAATCTTGTACCTACACTATGAAGGATTTAGCTACAAATTCATATATGTGTCAGTACTTTGGAAAATACTGAGTATATCGAGAGATGCACTGAATTATGGAAATATGTAAAACATGCTTTAAAACTAAGGAAATAAGTGACACAACCCGAAACCGGGCCTTGTCACATGGGCTTCTCAAGCCTAACAAGGACCGAATATCACCCCGATAACCCCACCTAACCCTCACATCAATCCACAAGCGTCGGATAAGCTGTGAACATACAATAAAATAGAGTAATAAAAACTAACATTCATAACTTAAGAAAGTCTAGCCATTTATTAATATCAATATTGAACATCTAATCTACCCAAGTCCAGAGTCATCCACAAGCCTCTAAAAATCCGAAGTCAATAATATGTCGGGACAAGACCCTAACAATAGCCAAAATCAAAAATAAGTCTATGACATAATGTAACGCCCCAAGAACCTATCCCGAGATGTCACACGGTGCTTAAGGCCACACGTGGCCTCAAGATAACCCTCTAAGCTTGTCATCACTTTCAGAACTCACTATAACACTAATCATTTTAAAATAGGAAAGAATAATCATGTCATGAGCATACTGTGATACGAAGAAATACCGTCCTGTAAAACTAAAACACTGAAAGTTCTGTACATACTCATACCCTAATCTGACAAAGCCTCTACTACGAAAGACTGAGGATCCATTGGGACAAATCCCCAACTGACTCGCTTGAACTAAAACAAAACAACCTTCTACTATCAAGGCAAAAAAATCAGGGACATAGGTCCTCGAACCATGAGGACTCACCAACTTTAAGAATGTAGATGGAGGTACTCAAAGATTACTGTCGCTATTAAAACTGAGCACTTGAACCTACATCACGAGAAAATGTACAACATAGAAGAGTATGGAAATCAGTACTTGGGATTGTACTAAGTATGTGGGAGTGTATGCAACACTTGTAAAGAATATCATAAATGTAAAATAAAGTCATGCATGCTGATAATAATGACTTTCTTCGCTTGAAATTCCTAAAATATAATTTCCATAAATCATCGATAATAACACATGCTTCACAAATCTCATAAATCATTGGACTCAACTCAAACTCTTTAACTCATGACTTAGAGTGACTCGTAAACTCAAGAAACTTAGACTATTATGGACTTGGTAGTCTCTTATAACTGACATAAACCTTGTGAGCTACATGGAGTCCAATGTTTTTCCCTCCTAAGGAAGGAACCCCACATTGGTGGGAGCATTATACCCTTGCTAGGGAGTATAACCTCAAACTCATCTCTGTGATTACAACTTGGCTCTTTGGCCCTCAAATCTCAATCCTATGATGGCACGTAGTTCTAGGGAAGTAGGATGCGTTAAACCCACACTTTCCACTCGGTGCTAAATACTCCTCCCAGACTCAGCTCAGAACGCGTTTGGAAATCCACCTTAATCAACTCAAGGGTCTATAATAAAGACCAAACCATAAATATTTCTCATCTATAAATCATATTCAACTTGTAGATTCCTAACTCAACTCAAACTTAAAACAATCTTTCTCGACATCAAGTACACTTACTTATTAAATCATATCAAGTATCAAGGCTTCAAGAAAACATCATAGAACTCATTCTTATCTCTCAAGCTCAATATCAATATATATTCAATAATCAAACTTCTCATCGTAAAGCATAAATCATGACACTTATCTTAAAATCACTTAGAAATAGTCATCTCATGATAACAATAAACAACTCATGGCCTAAATATTCCAATGATGATGTAGCGTAGTAAGGTTGTTGCGTATATTCCAATGATTTTCATGTTGATATTGTGTCTTGTAAATGTTGTTGGGATGTTCATGAACTAGTCTTATGGAATCATGCTATGCTTACTTGCAAAACCCACTCATGTACAAGATGTAGAATACTCATGTACTTCATGAAATTCCCCAAGTTGTGATATTATGGATTGTGGTTGTAATATATAATGAGCATGATATTGAAAGTTATGCAAGTATATACATGTTGTATGAAATTCCCTTCCATGATATAGATTGTTGAGAACCATGCTTAGTATGAAATCCCTTATTTATGATATTATGGATTATGGACTTTACTCTTATGATCAAGTCAGTCATGTATGTCAGCTTCCTTCCATCGAGTCCTGGGGTTACTTGTACCTGAAAAATATAGCTGTGTACCTACAGCTATGTCATGTTATCACGATACTCTCAGTTAACCCATGATCTATAGAATTCAATCAGTCATGTGACTCCGGAAAAATTCAAAAATCTCATTAGTCTTAGTAGTTCAGTAATCTTAGTGATCTCAGTACTCAGTTTGTAACTTTAGTATTCACAGTCAATCTCAGTAACTTCAGTACTCTCAATCATTCCTCAAAACTCAGTACATTTTATTAGTCATCAAAATTTAGTAAACTCAGTTTAGCTCCACTAAACAATACCACTAGTATAAGTTCAGCTAATCAATTCAATTAAGTTATTCAGTTCATCTCTATTATTCAGTTTAGTGTATTTCAGATGGGAGTAGGATTTAGCACCGAGTGAGCCTAGGGATGGGGACTCACCTACTAGAATAGGACTGAGATCCCTAGAAGCAATCCCTAAGTTCCAGAACTACATATCCAGCGTAGGTACGAGATGTCACCCATTAGATAGGAATGACATACTCAGGGGTCACCTGTTAGCACATTTATATGTATAGGACAGATCCTAGGAGTCACCCGCTAGATTAGGACTGACTTCACAACAAATGTCTTTGCTGGTGGCATAGTACTGACACCCTTCCAGTCAAGGTAGAGATTGGACCCCAGTCAGCTTAGCTTGGGGCATGTTGGTTAGATGAATACATCCTATAGTTTTAGTTACAGATTTAGGACTGTCAGATACAGTCAACTCAGTTCAGTAGTACAGATTCAGTACTATTAGAGATAGTCAATCCTCATTATTATAAATGGACTTCAAGATCACCCTTTAGGCAGGACTGATCTAAAATATAGTTAAATAGTATCAGAATCATCAAATTTAAAGATCACCCGCTAGATAGGACTGATTTCAAATTTAGTTACTCCATATAAAATAACACTCAGATAGTTCTATCAGAACTTAGACTGTCAGATACAGTCGTTCAGTATCAGTTACATCAGTTAGGTCGATCATCATAGTTATATCAGTTATATCAATTTTCTAAACTCATGTATCAGTCATATCAGTTATTAGAATTCATGATATCAGTATTTAGCTTCAGGACTTTTAGACACAGTCAACTAGACCAGTTCTTCATAATTCAAACTATCAGAAATAGTTGTTCATCTATTCAGTATCTCAGTATCAGTACACTCATGTTCTTAGTATTCAGACTCAGTAGTCATTATCTCCACGAGTTCAGTTACAGTTGTGTATGCACGTATATATTTTTACATTCATATTAGTCAGCATTGTTCATGCATATAACCCTTTGAATTTAGCCTACCTCACTCGTATACTTAGTATATTCAGACATACTGACGTATTTGTGCTATGGTTCTTTCTCTTATGTTACATCATAGGTTCAGAGGCACGAGCTCCAGATTAGCAGTAGCATTCCAGTGTTTAGAGTTTGTAGTGAGTCCTTCTTATTCGAGGATGATATGATTATTGCTATATTTAATATTCAGTTGCTAGACGAAGTTAGTTAGAGACATGTTCCTTCAACTCCTTATTCAATTCAGTTAGAGGCTTTCAGACTAGATGTTCGATTAGATATTTAGATCTCATTATTTTTAATATTTATGACTTGTTTTGGTATTGTTGTACCTTTTTTAGACATTTTATAGAGACATGTTTTCCTCATTTTATAATATATTATGCAGTATACGGGTACAGATATCAGCCATGGGTTAGCTTATGGTCCTTCAGGGTCACGAGCACCGTGTAGTATTCTGGTTCAGAAAATTGAGGTGTTACAAACTTTGTATCAGAGCGTATGGTTCAATAGAGTCCTAGGAAGTTTGAAAGCCACATCTAGTAGAGTCTTGTACATACGTGTGTTGTGCACCACACTTATATGAAGGAGGCTATGCGATGTTTTAGGAACAATTTCCCTTATTTTAGTATTCATGTCGTGCCAGTGAGCATTCAGATTTGTATGGCTTATTTTCTCATCCTTGCATCTGTTCATACTATCCAAAATCTCAAAGTATGTAACTATTTGAAGGTAGAACCTCTTAGTAGTTGCAAGTTCAGTTAATCTCATGCATCATGCATTAATTTCAGTCTCCCAAAGTTTAGTTATAATCTAGTTCGTAGATGCCCTGTGCATCACCCAGTATCTCCGTAAGGTAAGCATTCTTAGAGGGACATAATGTCCCAAGGGGGAGATACCCCACTTTCTCTTAATGCTATCATGCCTTAGATCCATTAATTTCTCCTTGCATAACTAATTCAGTCTAGAATAGAGGGTACCCATAAGTTGAGCTTCAAGTTAGACCTTAACTGTAAGTCAAGTATTCAAAGGTTTAGGTCAGTTCATGATGTTCAGTCCATATGTCACGTAGCAGAATCAGTCATGTTCTTATGTTCCAGTTTAATCTTAGTTCCTTTACCAGTGCATGTTCAGTCGCATGTTCGTGAGTCAGTTCAGTCATGTATTCACACATCAGATATGCTTGGTCAGCTAATCAGTACTTTTCTTCATGCATTCACGTATTATATCATTCATATAATCATGCATCAGATATGCATGGATTCAACTTATTAGTTAAGCATTAGATATGCATTCTCAGTTTGAGAAACTCAGTTTATCGAAACACTCAGTCCTACATTCATAAATCAGCTACCCATACATCAGATATGCATGTACAGTATGATATGCTCAGTTTTTAGTCATGTCAGCCATGAAATCATGATCAGTCATTCATGCTATATATGCATCATTTTATATTTTCTCCCCTCTCAAGCAATCATCATTCGAGGATGAATGTTTCCAAGGGGTAGCTATTGTAATACCCCGAAAAATCTGAACCAATATTAGAGCCATTACCAAGATCATGCATAGTATATCTTGGTTCTTTATAGTTTTATGAGTTATTTAGATGTATATTAATATTTCAAATAACTCCAAACTGTTAGACGAATCAAAACATTCCTTACCGATTGAATTCTTGAGAAGGATATTGGTATAGTTAACTTCAAACAAGTATATCTTTCCTTATACTTGGAATTTTTTATCTCATTACCTATAAAAATATAGAATTGAATTATCTTTCAAATGATACCAATTTTTTGCTAAATCTGATATCGTAGCAAAGAGTTGTGCCTATTTTACTACAGCATATCAGCCTGGAAACAGTGTGACGACATTCATGATAGCTTATCATAATTGTGATGCCCTATCACGAAGGTCGTCAGCCTTAGGCAAAAACCAACTCTTAAGTGACGACATTCATAATAGATTATCACAATTGTGATGCCCTATCATGAAGGTCGTCAGCCTTAGGCAGAAACTAGCTCCTAAGTGACGACATTCGTGATAGCTTATCACAATTGTGACGCCCTATCATGAAGGTCGTCAGCCTTTGCCAGAAACCATCCCCTAAGTGACGAAATTCATGATAGCTTATCATATTTGTGATGCCCTATCATGAAGGTCGTCAGCTATGATTTTCAGCAACTGGGAAATTATTTCATAAGGGTATTTTGGTTTTTTCCTTAACCTTCCACGACTTATAACCCTAAAGAGGCATAATTTTTCCCATTTTTCTTCAGTTAAGCATCTTAAAAACCCTCTCTTACACTCTCAACCACAAGATTAAGGTTTCCATCAAACCCATCTCTCAAAAGCAAGATTTAAGCTATCAAGAATTAAGTTTCCTAATCCAAGAACTCTCCAATAAATCATCATGGTTTCCTTTCTAAGGTATGTGTGTGTTCATTCATGGACTCCTTTCATCCTTGAAGTTCAAGAACCATTTTATAAAACTATATGTTATGGTTTTCATGTTATGAATGGGTTGTTGATCATGTTTATGTGTTGAATGATGCCAAGATAGAATCTTTACGTGTTATTATGAAAATATGACATCATATGAGTTGAAAATATGTAAGTTTGATTATTTATGATGAGTAATTGTATGATTTACACCTATTCCTAAGTTTTGTATGTAAGGTGTCCGATAAAATACCTAAGAGACTAGAAATCATGCATTATAGCTAAATTGTGACTAAGTGAAACATATATGATATGTCCCCATATTCCAATGATTTTCATGTTGATATTGTGTCTTGTAAATGTTGTTGTGATGTTCATAAACTAGTATTATGGAATTATGCTATGCTTACTTGCAAAACCCACTCATGTACAAGATGTAGAATACCCATGTACTTCATGAAATCCCCCAAGTTATGATATTATGGATTGTGGTTGTAATATGTAATGAGTATGATATTGAGAGATATGAAAGTATATACATGTTGTATGAAATTCCCTTCCATGAAATAGATTGTTGAGAACCATGCTTAGTATGAAATCCCTTATTTATGATATTGTGGATTATGGACTCTACTCTTATAATCAAGTTAGTCATGTGTGTCACTTTCCTTTCATCGAGTCCTGGGGGTACTTATACCTGAAAAATATAGTTGTGTGCCTAGAACCATGTCATGTTATCACGATACTCTCAGTTAACCCATGATCTATAGAATTCAGTCAGTCATGTGACTCAGGAAAACTCAGAAATCTCAGTAGTCTGAGTTGTTCAATAATCTTAGTGATCTCAGTACTCAGTTTGTAACTTCAGTATTTACAGTCAATCTTAATAAGTTCAGTACTCTCAATCAGTCCTCAGAACTCAGTACATTTGTTAGTCATCAAAATTTGGTAAAATAAGACAATACCACTTGTATCAGTTCAGCTAATCAGTTCAATTTAGCTATTCAGTTCATCTCTATTATTCAGTTTAGTGTATTTCATATGGGAGTAGGATTCAGCACTGAGTGAGCCTAGGGATGGGGACTCACCCACTAGAAAAGGACTGAGATCCCTAGAAGCAATCTCTAAGTTCAAGAATTACGTATCCAGCGTAGGTACGAGATGTCACCCGTTAGTTAGGATTGACATAATCAAGGGTCACCCGTTAGCACATTTATATGTATAGGATTGATCCCAGGAGTCACCTGCTAGATTAGGACTGAGTCCACAATAGATGTCTTTACTGGTGGTGCAGTACTGACACCCTTCCAGTCAGGGCAGAGATTGGACCCCAGTCATCTTAGCTTGGGGCATGTCGATTAGATGAATACATCCCACAGTTTCTATTACAAATTTAGGACTACCAGATACAGTCAACTCAGTTCATAGTACAGATTTAGTACTATTAGAGATAGTCAATCCTCATCATTATAAATAGACTTCAAGATCACCCATTAGATAGGACTGATCTCAACTATAGTTAAACAGTATCAGAATCATCAGATTTAAAGATCACCCGCTAGATAGAACTGATCTCAAATTCAGTTACTCCATATAAAACAGAACTCAGATAGTTCTATCAGAACTTAGACTGTCAGATACAATCGCTCAGTATCAGTTACATCGGTTAGGCCGATCATCATAGTTATATCAGTTATATTAGTTTTCTGAACTTATGTATCAGTCATATCAGTTATCAGAATTCATGATATTAGTATTCAACTTCAGGATTGTCAGACACAATCAACCAGACCAATTTTTCATAATCCAAAATGTCAGAAATAGTCGTTCATCTATTCAGTATCTCAATATCAGTACACTCATGTTGTCAGTATTCAGACTTAGTATTCAGTATCTGCACGAGTTCAGTTATAGTTATATATGCATGTATGTATTCTCACATTCATATTAGTCAGCATTGTTCGTGCATATAACCCTTTGCATTTAGCCTACCTTACTCGTATATTAGTACATTCAGACGTACTGACGCATTTGCGCTATGGTGCTTTTTCTTATTTTACACCATAGGTTCAGAGGCATGAGCTCCAGATCAGAAGTAGCATTCCGGTGTTCAGAGTTTGCAGTGAGTCCTTCTCATTCGAGGACGATATGATTATTGCTATATTTACTATTCAGTTGCTAGACAGAGTTAGTTGGAGACATGTTCCTTCAACTCCTTATTCAGTTCAAATAGAAGCTTTCAGACTAGATGTCAGATTAGATATTCAAATCTCATTATTTTCATTATTTATGACTTATTTTGGTATTGTTATACCTTTTTAGATATTTTGTTATCAGACGTTTATTCAGTTCGAACCTTATGGCCTTTCATGTTCATGTTTCCGCATTTTATGATATATTATGTAGTATACAGGTACAGATATTAGTCATGGGTTAGCTTATGGTCCTTCAGGGTCATGAGCACTGTATAACATTCTGGTTCAGAAAATTGGGGTGTTATAATTACCCATCACTATACATCAAAACCCTAAATATTCATTTCAAAAATCATAATTAATGATTCATAAAAAATTTTTAAATAACATGATATTTGAAATAATAATAGAGGAAGAGTGACATGTTTTTTACAAGATGATTCATTAAAAGATTTTTGATCCCTTATCCTTTATATGAACACTCTTGAAACCCTAGCCTCTAATCTTGATGAAGAAGTCTTGAGAGTGTTTTGGGATGTGTTTGATCTTGAATACATGAAGAATGAAGGGTCAAATAGGGTTATAATTCATGAGTTACAAGGGTTTAGGTATGGGAAATGTCTAAAATATCCTTAGCTTAAAAGCTAGAAATAAACTCCTACGAGGGTACGACTCTCATGTCTAAACCATATCCTATGGTGCGAGTGGTACCTTAACTACTACACTAGGCCTCACCATGGACCCCTAATCTTCCAAACATATAACCATACGTGCATGAATTATACCCAAAGGTATGAGTGGTACCAAGCAACCGTACCCAAGTCAGTGTAAATTAGATCAAGACCAACACTTCATATGACTAGGTAGTATATGACCCGTCCCTTAACATACGACTTTGGAGAGTCTAAACTGTATATTGGTCAATATGTTATCAACCTAAATTGATCTCTATATGAGAGGGAAGGGTACTAGTCATACCCTAGCATACGAATGGAATGCTCAATCCGTACCCAACCCTAAACCTCAAAACTTGGGAAATTTTCTAAGGGTCCAAAGCCTAGTTGTTTCATTAAGTTATTTGCAGAAGCGTATATTTAAAACATAGATATACGTGAATACTATAGGTCATAGTGAGATTTATAAATCATGAGCTAAAACAGTTCTGTAAGTTGGGAAACGGTAAACTTGAATACTGTATCTAAATCTCTTATAGAGATGAACATGCTATAAAACTGAATTGAGCATTATGTATGGATACTGAGTAAGAAAAAATGAGCATGTAAAACTGAGAATGCAAGACCAAATAAATCATGTACTGAAATAATCTGACTAACTGAATAACTAAAAATCTAATTACTTGGTCAAGCAAACCTGAACTTGTATAGACTGAGTATTAACTGAAACTATAGGAGGTATCATGTAATTGACATGTCTCAATATAAGCTAATCAGGGTTCAACCTATAACCCCAGTAATAAGGGTGTCAGTACCTTACCACGTGTACTGATATAGGCTGTACGGATTCACTAATCCGATGTCCTAAAGGACTAAGAAGTCAGTCCTAAACTGGAAAGTGGACCCCAAAGGAAGTATGAATCCTAAAATGGCGGGTGAAATCTCATAATCCCATGCAAGCTACATAGTTCTAGAACTTAGGGACTGCAACTAAGGACCTAGTCTTAACTGGAGGGTGAGCAAAATGACATGGCATTGTACTGATAAGTTCTTAACATAAAAATGTTAGTTTGATTAGTAATAAAATATGATATGTCTGACTTGTAACTTGAAAACAAAGACATGTATCAACAGATAGGCATCGGGTGTTCATAACCCTCCAACACTGAATGATCACAAAATACATAAATAATACTTAAAAAAGTGGTATAAAATCATAGTTGAAATACCCAAGACATAATACATTTCAATAATTGATTGAAATACATGAACTTGATCATGGGGATGAGTTAAACTTGAGAAAACAACATATTCACATAATTTAATTCATAACTTGAAGATTTGACATGAAATAACTTGAATAGAAGATGAGTAATTGAAATTTAAATCACGAATAAATTAGCTTACATGGGAACATATGTTGACATGGCTTCAATTCAAATTACTAAAAAATACATAGATTAAGTTAATAAGTTGCATGGATAATTTGATAAGGGGGAATGACTTAAACGCCCTTTGGGTTGTTACTTATGGATGCCCCTTTTGGGGCTTTAATCCGTCACTTGGGTGCTTGGGATCAAGGGGGAATGACTTAAATGCCCTTTTGGGTTGTTACTTATGGATAAAAGAAACATATCCTCCATGTCGTGGAGGCTAACGGGGGGCCTAAGGTTTGCATCGCAGAGCTATCACAGACCCTCACTATTTCTCACAAAAATGGTCATAGCTTTTCATTTGGGAAACGGATTAAGGAAAAATTGATATCATTGGAAAATTAATTCAATTATACATACTTTTCTGGGTCTTGAGATGATAAATTCCACATATTTCAAAAGTTATACACGTTCAAAATTGGCCCTTATAGGATAAAATACCAAAATTTGGCCGAATTAAAGGCTCTTAGCTCGACTTTTCTCAAAGTGATTTCTATGAAAAATTTTCACCTAATAAGCACTATTCACACTAGGCTAACGATCATGACACATGTATTTAAGTACAAATCATGGGATTAGAGTTTACACTTGTAGAATGGTGGTTCAACATCTAGCCCAAAAATTTGGGTGTTACATTATATCCCCTTTGGAATCATTAATCCTGGGATGGTGGATAGGAAATTTTTGAAGTCTTAGAAGTATGGAATAATGTAGATATGACATTCCTGCTAACAAAGGAAAAAGTTGAGCTGAAAGATTAAACCATCCATCATGAAACTGATTTCTGAGCTAACTTGATCTATTGACTGTAAGGAGCTGATTCATGCTGAGAGTTTTGAACTCATATAAAATGTTCATGATACAATCATACATATTGAAATGCGAAGTGATAACTGATGCAATAAAATTCCAAAAATTACTTAGGAGGGAATAAAGTATGTAACTTCTCATTAGGAATTATTCCTTAACAAAACACGTATAAGAATTAAAAAAAGGGCTTCATGCCATCACTAAGTACATTATGTAAGAATGAATCATGAGATAACAAGACCAAGGTCGTACAATAGGTATCACAATGTCTGAGCTGGAATAATTGGAAAATTGAGATCATGCATTGTACACTAAAGTACTGAGTCATGACTAAATATCTAAATCTGAAACATGATGCAAGGACTGAATTGAATTCACAACTTACACGTATGTGAAAAATTACCTTATGGAATAGCCATATTCATGAAACTTTGGATAGTAAGACTAGATAGATAGATGGAAAATCCTAGGATCTTATTTTTCTGATTGCTAATCTGAATTGCTAGCTATACGGACTAACTCACACTAAAAGTTCATACTCAACTAGAGTATTTCTTCAATAATCTTTTCAAGAATCTTTAATAACATTAGGGAGCAAAAATTCTTTGCCATGATCTGAATAAGATATTTGAGCAAAGAATCTTAATATGGATATAACTCTACAACATGGAACATAGGTCTATGAAACATAAGCTGGGATAAAATTACTAGGCCTTAGGCAATGCAACTGCTAACTTTAAAGATTAGCCCCACTTTTAAAATACTCCCTGAACTATGGTTTCTTTCTTAAAGATTAGGCTTATTTGGTTCAACTTATAATTCTCACATGGGTACATATAACTATTCCCGCCAAAGTATGAGTTGAACTACATAGCCTCGCCATTTTCAAGTCTAACTCAAAATTACAAAGAGCAACACACAACACCGTAATACTAGTCTAATACATGAATTAGATACCCCCTGTATGTTTCACAACTCTTATCTTAAGAATAATTCTTCTTACCACTTCAACAACTAAATTCAACCTCTTACTAGGAATTCACTATAGCACAATGAACCCATCCACTTATATACCAATATGACATTCAAGCCTATCATTATAACCACATATGAACTACTAAGAAAACAACCCACCAGAGTATCTTTCCCATATTCTCGAATACCTCTATCAATAACAACTTTCATGCACTATTCCCATGAAAACACACACAAAATTTCAACTAACCAAGACATATATCAAAAGTTATACCTCAATACTCCTTCAAAATTATAGTCTAACATAAAACAAGCATACACTAATCTTTTCCTAATAGTAAACATTTATTTTCTCCCATCTAAACAATTGTTCATCACCACTATTATTTCAAAGGAGAGGTCACTAAAAAGTTAGAACATGAGGACCTGAATCATGAAAGAATACTATACATAACTTTGACACTTAACTAAGGCCTGAGGAATAGAGTATCAACAGCAAAGGATTTATCAAAGAGATCTAAACTAAGGACATAATGACATAATCTAAATTTCATTGGTCATCAAGGGTGTACCATGAGTTATGGAAACTGAGCATACTATAAAGCATGAGTACATGAGTCATAAGTTCCATGATTTGAGTTTGGAGTTCATAAATTCGTGGAATATGATTCATACTGCTGAGTGAACTGGAACTCCATATACTATGAACTGAAAGCGTACATGATTCTATGGAAAGTGCATGAATATGAGCTATGATCATGGAGCTGACATGTAAGGCATGAGTAGATGTTGTGATGACCGAAGTACAAAAGTTTTCATTGACATATGAATGGGTCAGGCATTTTTATCTCTTAAAAATGTTCTACAATACTCTTGTATCACTACTAGAATCTGAGAGCCTAACTTGGTTCCTTGTTCGATCATCTCTCCCTTAAATTTTAGAAATTATTCAAAGTTTGTGGACCCCTTTAATAAACTCTAAACTGAACTAAAAACACTTTACTCTAGAGTTCGAGATATAACAGTGACATAAAGAAGATACTCATCTTGAAAGACAATACATAAAAGTGTAAAACCCACTGCTAGTACTTACTTGTGAAATAGAACTCTCAATTTTCTATAGCCCCAATAGTCCTCACACAGTAACTCAAACACATACTACTTAGAATCTTCAGGAGTATCACCATTCCATAAGTTCACACCATCAAGAATTTCAACTCTTCTCTCTATTTTCTCAATCATACAAGATTCAAACTTAGATTCTAACACTTAACATGGATATTCCTAATATTTTAATGAACTATAATAACTTCATTCTTGAACACTCCCTTAATATATACTATTCTTAACTTTTTAAGCTTCAATAATCATCACTTACTTACACCCTTCTCGGCAACATACTTGTCTCGCTAAACATATAATCTACCTCTTTTCCTTAATAGCTTACTAATATCACATCTCTAAACTTAAATTTTTCCTTAAACCATGAGAATTACCATTACACCAACATACCCACCATCACCATCTATAACCCATAACTTAGTTGGTAAGAGCACCATATACTACATAACTAGCCTCATTCGTAGTTAACAACTCAAGGGTACTATCTAAGCACACATACTTTAAAAACATAAAAATAATACAATCCCATATCACCTTGGGTACACCTCTAGATCATACCCATATTATCATACTAAATTTTGAATAAACAAATAAAAATTCTTGCATGCACTGTTTCAAGCCTACTGGTTCATCTTTTCTAATACAAGTGTAACGCCCCAAATCTAGTACCTAAAATGGTACATGGTGCTCATGAACCTAAAGGACCACAAGCTAACCCATGAATAACATTTGTACCTGTATACTGCATAATATACTGTATGATTATGGAAACATGAACTGACAGGCCATAAGGTTCAAGACTGTAACATAACTGATAAAGATATAACATTTGAATAGGGTATAAAATAATCAAAATAAAACTAAACTAACATGATAGTCAGGAAAGCCTCTAACTGACTGAACTGTCAGAATGAGGAGTTAATGGGACATGTCCCTAACTAACTCCAACTAATAAATTATGTAATGAGATAATAAATAAATGATCATGTCCTCGAGAGATAATCATTAACCTTCATCTGATAGTGTTGATGTCTCAACCTATGTTGGCTACATAGTGCTAGAATGCAATGATGACTTTTATGAATCACACCCTCATCTGACAGTGTGTGTTCCTATCCTTGGGTTTACTCGGTACTAATTTCTACTCCCATCTGAATTGACACTAAACATGGATTACTGAACCGAACTGGACTGATTTATTGAGTTTTGTTGACTGATAGAATAGAACTGAGATTACTGTATTACTGAGTTTTTCTGAGTCACGTGACTGACTGAGTTCTATGGATCATGTCTTAACCGAGGATATCGTGAAAACATGACACTAAAGCTAGGCACACAGCTATATTTTTTGGGTACAAGTAGCCCCAGAACTCGATGAAAGAAAAATGACAAGGCATGACTTTCTTGAATACATGACTAATATCAATAATATATAATCCATTGACTAAGACATTTCATCAAACACTGAACATACATAACTTATATATGAATGGGGATTTCATAATATCATACTAGTGTGGCATTTTTCCTTCACATAGGCATTTAATCAAACATGTGTGGTGCATGGTTTGGTTATCAATCATCAACACATATAATAATCAAGGATATATAAATCAACTTGTAAATTGAAGGGGGATTATCATGATTATTATGCAAATCATCACATACTAGGGTCAATAATTGGAATACGTAATTTAAAACATGAATCAAAACCACACAATATCATGAACATTAATTTCAATTCAATTTGAATCATGAACATTCACAAATACCCAAATATTAGATTTTGAAAAGAGATCCTAGAGCTTCATGGGTGAGAGAGACCCATGAATCAATGCCTGACATACCTTAATTCTTGATTTAGCGTAGATTGACAAAGAGACTTTCTTGAAATTGAATCCACAATTGAAACCCTAGCTTGTTCTTGAGAGAAAATTGAGAGAAACTAGTATATTTTGGGTTCCAAATAGTTGAATCTCATGTTAAAGGGCTTAAATAGGGGTGAGAAATTGACCCTTTTAATCATAGATGAATCTTTTAATTTTAGTGAAATTTCCCAAATTAGACCCCTAGCACGACGCGGCGCTATTGCGTCGTATCACTGGAATTTAACAACCAGGAAATTGAGGGATAGCAAAATGCAGAGCCATCGTGTTTCCACTTCATTTGTGACCTAGAAGTTTGGCGGGATGCGCTACTATCATGGACCCCTAATGGAATTTGAGAATTGCCATTTTCTCCTATGGTGTGGTGCGCCACTAACTAATATGGCGCTATTTTATGATGGAAACTTAAAATAGTCATAACTTCTTACTCGGTTATCAGATTTAGGCGAATTTTATATCGATGGAAACTTATTGAATTTCCCATATTAAAAAAAGTGAAAATATTGAAAATTCCTCATGGAATAAACATCATTCAATTTAGAAGATAACACTTAAAATTCTTGGGACAAAAAATTTAGTTAGGAAACTTTGGGGTATTACAATATCTCCTCCTTGGGAGCATTCATCCTTGAATGAGACTGACTGAGAGAGAAAAATGATAAGATGAATTACACACTGAACATAAACAATGAAACATGACTTACATAACTGATATTTTTTAGATTTATACTGATCATGCATATATAATGCATGATTGCATGACTGAGCTGATACATGAATGCATGACTGGGAGTACTAATAAGCTGATCACATATATCTGATGCATGAATTACATGACTGAGATTTCTAATAACTAAGTCTTCTCACAAGAAGAATGCATGTCTGATGCATGAACATATAATTGAATATTCAATGATACTTAGTACCCAGTTTAAAAAATAGAATCCTAAGCATGAGGCTGATATCAAGTTGTAACTAAAATCTAGACAATAAAACTGAAAAGCTTAAGGAGAACTATTACCTTGAGCTAGATTTGAGTTAGCGGAAAAGAGGTGAGGATATATAGTATGCATGTCTGCTTTTGCTTCCCAAGTAGCTCCATCAACGGACTGATTTTGCCAAAGAACTTTGACTAGAGGGACTTCTTTGTTCCCCAGTATACAAGTCTAGTAGTCTAGAATTTTGACTAGAATCTTCTCATAAGAGAGGTTGTTATGAACATCTATGCTCTAACTAGGGACTACAACTACTGGGTCACCTATACACTTCTTGAGCAAAGAGACGTGGAAGACTGGATGAACTAAGGATAGATCTGAAGGAAATTCAAGATCATAAGCTACCTTGCCAAAGCAACTGAAAATTTTGAAGGGACCAAAATATCGGGGACTGAGCTTTCCCTTCTTACCAAACCTCTTCACTCCCTTCATGGTCTTTAGATAGACATAGTTACCAATCTCGAACTCGAGATCCTTTCTACGCACATCTGCATAAGACTTTTGTCAGCTCTGAGCAGCCCGGAGTCTTTCTCTGATCAACTAAACTTTCTCTAAGGCATCGAATACTAAGTCAGGCCCTATAACTGAGGCCTCACTAACTTCAAACCAACCGATTGGAGATCTACACCTCCTACCATAAAGAGCTTCAAATTAATCTATTCAAATACTAGAATGGTAGCTATTGTTGTATGCAAACTCAATCAAAGGCAAGTGGTCATCCCAACTACCCTTGAAATCAATTGCACACGCCCTTAGCATAACTTCAAGGGTATAAATGGTCTTCTTGACCATCTTTCTGAGGATGAAAGGTTGTATTGAGATGAACATGGGTACCAAGACCCTTTTAGAATGCTTTCTAGAAATGAGAGGTGAACTGGGTACCTCTGTCTGAAATAATGTATAATAAAATACCATGTAATCTGACCAACTCTCTGATGTACAGTTTGGCATAATCCTCATCTAAATAAGAGGTAAGGACTGGAAGGAAATGAGCTGATTTGGTCATTCTGTCTATAATGACACAAACTGAATCATGTTGATGACGAGTTTGAGGCAGGCCCATCATAAAGTCAATGTTCACTTCTTCCCACTTTCAAGTAGGAATAATGAACTCCTACATAGGTCCACTAGGCTTTTGATGCTCTATCTTAACCTACTGAAAAATAGAGCACTTAACCACAAACTCTGTAATATCTCTTTTTATTTCACTCCACTAATAGATTTCCCATAAGTCACGATACATATTTGTGGCTCCTAGATTAATAGAGTAGCACGCACCATGTGCTTCTACAAGAATTCACTGCCTTAAGTCATCTATAGCTGGAACACACAGATGACCCTGACAACACAGAACACCATCTCCCCCTTAGGAGAAAACCTTTACTTTTTAATCCTTAACTAACTCTTTCAACTTGACTAAATTGGGATCTCTATCTTGCTTTTCTTTCACCTCAGAAACTAGAGATAATTCTGAACTACTCTGAACCCATATATCACACTTATATAGATCGACTAAGAGAATGCCTAGTATGGTAAGCTGATGGATTTCCTGAGCTAACTTCTTCTTACTGTCCTCAACATGAGCAAAACTACCCATGGACAGTCTACTAAGAACGACGTCCTTCTATTTTGGCCTTTCCCGAATGATAAAGGACACTTATGTCATAATCTTTCAAGAGCTCTAACCACCTTCTCTGACAAAGATTGAGATCTTTCTGAGAAAATACATATTGAAGGCTCTTATGATCTGTGAACACAGCTACATAAACCCCATAAAGATAATGCCTTCAAATCTTTAAGGAAAATACTATGGCTGCTAACTCAAGATCGTAAGTAAGATAATTCTTCTTATGGGGTTTAAGTTGTCTGGAGACTAGACTATGAACTTACCATATAGCATGAGGACACAACCCGAACCTACTATGGATGTATCACAATACACTATGAAACCATCTGAACCATCTAGAAGAGCTAGGACCGGAGCTAAGGTGAGTCGAGTCTTCAACTCCATAAAGCTCTTCTCGCAAGGATCTAACCACTGAAACTTGACTTTCTTCTGAGTCAATCTGGATATAGGGTATGCAATATAAGAAAATCCCTTATCAAACTACTTGTAATATCCATCCAAACCCATCAAACCCCTGATATCTGATGGATAGATAGGTCTAGGCCAATTTCTTACCACTTTGTTTTTTTGAGGATCTACTCTAATACCATCACCAAAAATGATATAAACAAGGACTGCTACTAACCTTAGCCAAAATTTACACTTACTAAATTTGGCGATCAATTGATGATTTCTAAGAGTCTAAAGTACAATTCTGAGATGGTCTGCATGATCATGCTCACTGTGGAAATAGACCAGAATATTATATATGAAGACTATAACAAATATAACCAATTACTGCTTGAACACACGGTTCATCAAGTTCATGAAAGCTACTGGTAATTATTAAGACCAAAGGACATGACTAGGAATTCGAAGTGACCATACTAAGTATGGAAGGCTATTTTCAAAATTTCACATTCTCTGACTCTTAGTTGATGATAGCTGGATCTGAGGTCTATCTTAGAGAAATAACTGGCACCCTAAAGTTGGTCAAATAATTCATAGGTTCTGGAAAATGGATACTTGTTCTTGGCCGTGTCTTTATTGAGTTGGCGGTAGTCTATGTACATTCTGAGATAACTATCTTTCTTTCGCACAAATAAGACTGGTGCACCCCACAGGGACACACTTAGCTTGATGAATCCCTTATTTAAGAGATCCTTCAACTGCTCTTTCAATTCTCTAAGTTCTTCTGGTGCCATTCTATATGGAAAATTAGATATAGACTGAGTATCTGGAAGAAAATTGATGCTAAAGTCTATTTCCTTTTTAGGAGGAATCCCTTGAAGATCTTCGGGAAAGACATCTGAATATTCATTCATGACTGGGACTGACTCCAATTGGGAGTTTCAGAACTAGTGTCCTTAACTCAAACAAGATGATAAACACATCCTTTAGATATCATTTTTTGTGCCCGAAGGTAGGAAACAGGTTGACCTCTAAAAGTGGATACACTACCCTTCCATTCTAGGACGGGTTCATTTAGAAACTTAAACTAGACTATTCTATTTCTACAGTTGACTATGGTATAGCAGGAATGAAGCCAATCCATGTCGAGAATAACATCAAAATCAGTCATCTCTAATTTGACTAAGTCTGCTAAGTGACTTTCTAAAATATCATAATCGGGCAGTTCCTGTATAACTGTTGGCCTATGATGGTTTTACCCATTAGGGTAGAGACTTAAAAGGGCTCTACTAGAATTTTGGGATTAATTCCTAAATCAACTGCTATATAGAGAGTGATAAAAGACAAGGAAGCTCCTGGATCTAGCAAAGTGTAAACATGCACATGAAAGATCTGTAACGTACCAGTAACCACATCAAGAGAATTTTCATGATCTTGCTGGGATTGGAGAGCATAGAGTTTATTTGTGCGTTGCCCACTAGTAGCACTGAAAGTGGCACCCTGCTGATTTGGATGACCGAACTGAGCTGAGGAACGGTTTTGCTAACCCTGATAACCTGACTGGGGACAATATCTGACACTGTGGCCTGACTTGCTATATCTGAAATAGACATCACTATCAACTCTGCAAGCACCCTTATGGTTCTTACCACAAGTCTGACAAAGGGGATTAGTTCGGGCATTGCTGACACTGCCCTAAGACTTAGAGTCTAGCGCCCTATCTCTATTTCCATCCCTAAACTTAGGATCTGGAGAACTGGCTGAAGAAAGAGCTGGAACTGATAACTTAATGAAACTGAGAACGGTTTTCTCCTTCTGATGTAGGTCGAGCAAAGTTGAAACTACTTGTCTTTGCTCTCTTATACTACTTTTCCTTCATCTTAATCTTTTGATCTTCTATTTGCTGAGCATGATTCATAAGCCTGGCTAAATTTATGTCACTATTCAATATCATAGACCTACACTCATTGACCACACTATCATTCACCCTAGAAACAAACTTACTCATCTTGGCCCTGCTAGCTGCAACCACATAAGGGTCATATCTAGTCAATTGAGTAAACTTAAGAGAATACTATTTCACCGCCATGTTGTCCTACCTGAGGTTGATGAATTTTAACACCTTAGCCTCTCTCATCTCTAGGGGAAAGAACCTCTCTAAAAATTTAGTGACAAAGTCCTCCCACTCTTTAGGTCCTGCATCAATCGACCTCTCTGACTTCCACTGCTTGTACCAGGTGTGAGCAACATCCTACAACTGATATGCAACTAGCTCAGTACTCTCAACTGCTAACACCCCCATAACATCAGTAACCTTCTAAACCTGATCAATGAATTCTTGAGGGTCCTCATCTGACTTAGACTTGAGAAAGGATAGAGGATTCATTTGGGTAAAGTCCCGAATACTGGCTACAACTAAATTTGCCACTGGGTTAGCCAGAACGATAGTTGGTCATTCATTCTGAGCAGTAACTGAATGAGCAAGGGTAGTAAATGTAGCTCTAAACTTTGCATGAGAAATATGTTCGCCCAAAGATTCTTCGGGCTGAGGGGCTGACTGATTCCCGTTTCTTATTTTAGGAGGCATGTTCAGTAGAAGAAAGGGACAATTGGATTAGATGAGAGAATGACATGAGATTATATTCACTTGAATGACATGAATACTAAAAGAAGGGAAACTGTTCCTAAAACATCTAATAGCCTCCTACACATAAATGTGGCATACAATACACCCATGCACAAGACACTACTAGATGCGGCTTTCAGACTTCCTAGGACTCGATTGAACCTTAGGCTCTGATACCAAGTTTGTAATGCCTCTGATCTGGTACTCAAAATTCTACATAGTGCTCATGACGCCAAAGTACCACAAGTTGACCCATGACTGATATCTGTACCTGTATACTGCATAATATACTGTATGAATGTGGAAACATGAACTGAAAGGCCATAAGGTTCAAGATTGTAACATAATTGATAAATATATAACATTTGAATGGGGTATGAAATACCCAAAATAAAATTGAAATAACATGATAGTTTGAACATGATAGTCTGGTATAGTCTGAACATGATAGTCTGGAAAGCCTATAACTGATTGAACTGTCTGAATAAGGATTTGAAGGGACATATTCCCAACTAACTCCAACTAATAAATTACTTAATGAGATAATAAATAAATGATCATGTCATCAAGAGATGAGGACTTACTGCTAACTCTGACTGCTCAGACTAGTATGCTACTGATGCTCTGGAGATTGTGCTTCTGAACCTATGGTATAAGACATCATAGCTCAAATGCTTCAGTACTTTGAATGTACTGGTATGCATGGAAGGTAGGCTAAATTCATGGGTTCATATGCATAAAAAAAAACTAGCTAACTGAATAATATGAACGTCAGAATACATGCATGAATACGTAGTAACTCTATATGAGATTGTGATAACATAAATTTACTGATAACTAACATAATTGATAACTAAATTATGATGACTTATAGAACTGAAGACCTGAGTGACTGTATCTGCGTCCTGAATCTGATGGAACTAGCTGAGTCCTGTACTGTATCTGAGTTGACTGTAATTGACAGTCCTGAATTCTATAAAATTATTTGAGTTCTATTACTGAGACTGAATGACTATATCTAAAAGTCCTGATTCTGTAACTGAAACTGTAGGAAGTAGTATCTAACCAACATGCCCTAATATGCCATTATGTCTGAGTTGGGGTGCAAGATGTAACCCTAATTGGAAGGGTGTCAATACCGCTCCATTGATAAGGACAAGCTGTAAGTGACCCTCATCTGAAAGTGTCCCCAAAAGAGAACCGTGGGGACCTCATCTGACAGTGCTTATCCACCTTATCAACCCTTATCTGACAGTATTGATTTCTTAACCTATGTTGGCTACATAGTTCTAGAATTCAAGGATGATTTTTAAGAATCACACCCTCATCTGACAATGTGTATTCCCATCCTTGGGTTCACTCAGTGATAATTTCTGCTCCCATCTGAATAGACATTGAACATGGATTAATGAACTGAACTGAACTGATTTACTGAGTTCCATTGACTGGCGAAATAGTACTAAGATTACTGTATTACTAAATTTTCCTGAGTCAAATGACTGACTGACTTCTATGGATCATGTTTTGACTGAGGATATTATGAAAACATGAAACTAAAGCTAGGCACACAGTTATATTTTTTGGATACAAGTACCCCAGGACTCGATGGAAGGAAACTAACAAGGCATGACATTCTTGAATACATGACTAACATCAATAATATATAATCCATTGACTAAGACATTTCATCAAATACTTGACATACATAACTTATACATGAATGGGTATTTCATAATATCATACTAGTATGGCATTTTTCCTTCACATAGGCATTTAATCAAACATGTGGAGAGCATGCTTTGGTTATACAATCATCAATATATGTAATAATCAAGGATACATCAATCAACTTGTAAATTGAAGGGCGTTTATCATGATTATTATGTAAATCATCACATACCAGGGACAATCATTGGAATATATAATTTAAAACATGAATCAAAACCACATAATATCATGAACATGAATTTCAATTCAATTTGAATCATGAACATTCACAAATACCCAAATCTTAGATTTTGAAAAAAGATCCTTGAGCTTTATAGGTGAGGAAGAACCATGAATCAACACGTGACATACCTTAGTTCTTGATTTAGCAAAGATTTACAGAGAGACTTTCTTGAAATTAAATCCCCAATTGAAACCATGGCTTGTTCTTGAGAGAAAATTCATAGAAACTAGTATATTTTGGGTTCCAAATAGCTGAATCTCTTGTTAAAGGGCTTAAATAGAGGTGAGAAATTAACCCTTTTAACCCCAGATGCATTTTTTGATTTCAATGATATTTTCCCAAATTGGACCCCTGGCGCCACGCGGCGCTATCGCACCATCTCACTGGAATTTGACAACTGGGAAATTGAGGGATGGGGCAATGCGGAGCCATGCGTTGCCACTTTATTTGCGACCTAGAATTTTGGCGCGACGCACCACTATCACGAACCCCTACTGGAATTTGAGAATTCCCATTTTCTCCTGTGGCACGGTGCGCCACTGACTAATATGGCGTTGTTTTACGACCGGAACTTGAAATAGTCATAACTTCTTATCTGGCAACTAAATTTAGGCAAAATTTATATCAATGGAAAGCTTATTGAATTTTCCACATGAAAAAAAGTGAAAATCATGAAAATTCTCATGGTATAAACATCATTCAATTTAGAAGCTAACACTTGACATTCTTGGGACAAAAATTTTAGTTAGGAAACTTTGGGGTACTACAACTAGCCCACGAATACATAATCTACTAAATCAAGATAAACACTATCGCCACTTTACTGCTATTAAACTTCTGGGTTCATGCTTCTAACTCTAGATCATATGCTATCATACGATTCTAAGAAGGGATCTGAGGGCACACTTGACTTTGGCTGAATGTATGATTTTCATAAACATGAATAGAATCTTTCTAACCTTAGAACATAAAGGAAATAATGGGATTCTTTTTAAGCCCATGTGCAATCCCATAACTATCCGTGGGGACTATCTAAGAAAATTGTATTAGGAGGAATTTAAGCTTGGATATTTTTGTTACCCCAAAACTTAGGCAGAGTTGACATGAATGGAGCATGATGATAATTTGTATAAGTTTTTTAGAGAAAATTTCTATATCATGATTTGAGATATGAAAGAAAGTACAAGTAGAGATATCTCCATACAATTCCATAAGACTCTACTAGACACGACTTTATACATACTTTAGGGCACTTGAAATGACTTCTGATACCAAGTTCGCCAAGACCCGAGGCAACCCCCTAGTTGTAACACGGTGGTTAGAATCACAAGTGATCCCAAGCTAACACATGTACTGGCATATTATTTGAGCAACTAATTAAAAATATAAATACAAGATAAATATTACAGAGTGGAAGCATAATCATGATAAAATTTGAATGACTGTAATAATGATAAAGTTTACAACTTGATAAATCTAAAGAAACAACTTGAATTACATATTATGACTCTGACTGACTATCTATGAAGCCTCTACTATACTGACTATAGGTGGCTGGTACATGCCTTCAACTACCATAAATAAATACATAAGAATGATAACAATGCATTACGTGAACTACAACTGACTGTAGTTCCCAAAATAAGAGAACTTATCACCTGTTGGCTAAAAGTTAAGAACTATCTGACCCTGGTGTTTGAGCTACATCTTGTACCTACATTTTCAAGGATGTAGAAACAAATGCATATATATGGTTAGTACTGAGAATATGGACACACAAACTAAATCATGAAAATATTTAAAACATGCTTTAAAACTAAGGACATAAGTTAATTATTAAAGCATATATTTAATACATGGTTGTACGTAAAAATTGTAAGTCATAGTGAGATTTATAAATTATGAGCTAAAACAATTCTGTAAGTTAGTAAATGGAAAAACATGAATACTGTATGTGAATCACACACAAAGTAGAAAATGCTATAAAACTAAACTGAAGATCATGTATGGATACTAAGCAAGAAATCATGAGCATTTAAAATTGAGAATGTAATAACAAGTAAAGAATGTACTAAAATGATTTAAATAAATGAATAATTGAAAATCTGATTATTTGGTCAAGAAAACCTAAACTTGTATAGACTGAGTACTGACTGAAACTGTGGGAGCTATCATGTAACCAACATGCCCCAATCTGAGCTAATCAAGGCCCAACCTGTAACTGCAGTTAAAAGGGTATCAGTACCTGGCCACGAGTATTGATATATGGCTGTATGGATCTACTAATATGATGTCCTAAATGACTAAAGAGTCAGTCCAAAACTTGCGGGTGACCTTAAAGAGAGAGTCAGTCCTAAACTGGCAGGTGACATCTCATAATCCTAAGTTTCCCACATAGTTTTACAACTTAGGGGCTGTTACTAAGGACCCAGTCCTAACTGTCGGGTGAGCCCTCATCCCTAGTTTTGCTCGGTGTTAAATCCTACTCCCAACTAAATGAAATTGATATTATTATTAGTCTAACATGACACGGTACTATACTGATAAGTGCTCAACATGGTAGTCTGATTATATTAATAAAAATCATGACCTATCTAACTTGTAACTTAAAAACAAAGACATGTGTAAGCAGATAGGCATCAAGTGTTCATAACCCTCCAGCATTGAATGATTACAAAATGCATAAACAACGCTTAGAATAGTGGTATAACATCATAGTTGAAAGACCCAAGACATAAGGCATTTCAATAATTAAGTGAAATACATGAACTTTATCATGGGGATGACTTAAAGTTGAGAAAACAACATATTCACATGATTTAATTTATAACTTGAAGATTTGACATGGAATCACTTGAATAGAACATAAGTAATTGAAATTTAAAGGATGAAATAAACTAGTTTACATGGGAACATATGTTGACATGGATTGAATTCAAATTACTAGGAATACATAGATTACGTTCATAAGCTACAAGGATAATATCATAAAATAGGATACAATTTATACTCTAAACCAAAAAGAGGGTTTTTTGGCCTCAATGGGTGAAAGAAACTCATTGATAAATACCCCACATACCTCAATGGCTAAATTCTTGAAGAAGTCTTGAACTTGAAAGCTTGAACTCTAGAATTATTGTGAGGACAAGCTTAAATTTTTCGTTCTTGGAAAGGGGGGAGGTTTCTACATGAGTTATTTCTATGATAATAGGCAAATAATACTCCTTTTTAGGGCTTTAATCTGCCACTTGGGTGCTTGGCGGCAAGGGGGAATGACTTAAACTCCCTTTGGGTTGTTACTTATGGATGCATGAAACATATCCTCCATATCATGGAGTCTAACATAGGCCCTAAGGTCTACGTTGTGGAACTATCGCAGACCCTTACTATTTCTCACAAAAATGATCATAACTTTTCACTCGGGTATCGGATTAAGGAAAAATTGGTATCCACAGAAATATAATGCAATTATTTAAAATTTGGTGCGTCTTGAGCTACAAAATTCAAAATATTGCAAAATTTATATCCGTTCAAAGTTGACCCTTGTAGGATCGAATACCAAAATTTGGCCGATTCAAAGGCTCTTAGCTCTATTTTTTTCTAAGTGATTCGTATGAATATTTTTTACCTAAAAAGAAATATACACACTAGGATAATGATCATTACACATATACTCAAATACAAATCATGGGATTAGAGTTTACATACGTAGGAGTGATAGTTTAATGTCTAGCCCAAAAATGTGGGGTGTTACATTATTCCACAGAAGATTATGCGAAGATGGTCATTCATGAGATTATCAAGTTGCATGGTGCACCAGTTTCTATTATTTCTGATTTAGGTACGTAATTCTTATCTCACTTTTGACATTCTTTGTAATACCCTGGGAAATTTTTGTTGAAATTTTACACGTAAACGTGTTGGGTTCTATCTTCTAGAATGAATTATAAATTTTTTATGTGTAATGTCTTAGATTATGACCCACCATTGCGTAGAGTATCGAATAAGCTTTCCAATTATATATGGATCATCCAAAACGGACACCCGAGCGACGAGTTATGAACATTCCGATCAAACCGTGAGTAGTAGTGAACAGCAAAACGTATAGGAAAAAGTACTTAAGCCTGGCGTATTTTTGCTCCAACTTTAAATGATCATAACTCCTTTTACATAATGATATGGGTGAACTACTATATATCAACTGAAAGATCTGCGAGTCCTCTTTCCAATGAAATTGGTTTCATCTAATTTGTCTATCAGAGCAAAAAGTTATGGTCGATATACTTCAGCCTATCAAAAGCGAATTTTTGGGTCAACTTCAAATAATCATAACTCCTCGTACATAATGATCTGGGTGAGATAATATATATCAACAGAAAGATATGAGAGTCCTATTTATAATTAAATTGGTTTCATACAATTTAGATAACGGAGTAAAACTTTATGGTTGATCTACTTCAGACTATCAAAACAGTCCACCAAAGGACAGATTCAAGAGTTATTTAATTTTAGGGGAGTTTTGGTCATTCCCCCTCACCCAAAATCCGTCTAAACCCTATATTAAATCCTATTAGGAGTATTATATGTTATATTTCATCAAATTCCCTCAAAAAGAAAACCCTAAGCTCCTACATCCAACTTCAAGAACCTCCAAAGTTCACCATTAATTCTGCAAATTTATTCAAGATTCCAAGTTCCTAGTTCAAGAACTTTAAGAACCTCCAAAGTTTACCATTAATTCTGCAAATTTATTTAAGATTCCAAGTTCCTAGTTCAAGAACTCTAAGAACCATCATTCAAAGGAACGATTAACCTCTCAAAAATGAGTATCGATCTAAAGTTCATCATTCAAGGTATGTGGGGTTTTTCAACAAGAACTCTCTTTTGTTCTTGTGCCCAAAAGTAATTTTCTTTATAAAGGCATGATTTTTATTTGATTTTTACGAATTTGAAGCACGAACCCATATCTTATGATAATTATTATGAAATCTTGATGTTTATGATTTTGAAAGATGAATTTACATGTGTGGAGATATAAAGCATGAATCTTTAATGATATTTATCATGATTTTGATATTTGGGTCGTGAATCCCCATTAGAAATTATGATTTTTTAAGAAAGTATGTGTTATAAGCACGTTGATGTTGAATATTTGAGATATTTTGAATGATTTGACCTTTTGGTCTTAATGGAGTTGTTTTGAACTCGAGTGTGAAAGAAATTCACAACTTGGTTGATTTTAATAGATGGGAAGCATAATGGCTCCCGATGTATATTTATTTATTACTGAAATTGTTTTGTTGTGGATTATCTTTGAAATGATCTGAGCTAAGTCCGGGAGAAATCTTTAGCATCGAGTGGGAGTTATAAAGCGACCTTACTTCCCTAGAACTGCGTGACCCTGTAGGAGTGAGCCTGAGGCTAATTTATATAGTGATCACTAGTTTGTATGGATTTGATATCGATAGTCCTACTCCGATGTCAAGGATAGCATGACTCTCCCCAATGTGGGTTGTACGTTGGATTCCATGTAGCTCACATGATTTATATCGGTTATAGGATCTCCCAGTGTGTGTATGTTTTCTTGTGTCTATAGTGAATGGTGAAGTGATTTGAAAGTGGATTTGTGAAAGTTATTCTTTCGAATGATTTAAATGATATTTACATTATGAGAATTCATATTCTTGATGAACTAAAAGTGATTGATAAATTATATGATGACTCACATGTGTTATTGTACTTATTTCATCCTCTCATGATTATGATGATTTTCTTCGGGCTATGTAAGTCTTTCATACATCCTACATATTTCTTATAAATATTTATGATGATGATGTTTATAAAACTGCATACACCCGCGTATACTCGGTTTCTTTCCATGGTACTGACCCACATCTTCAGATGTGGGCTGCATTTTCTCAGAATGTAGGTTCAGGTGCTTAGTTCCAAGTTCGACAGTGATTCTTCGAGCACGCTGTTCTACATCTCTATTATGGTGTCCTCATATTCCGAGGACATGATATCGGATGTTGGTTTCACAAAATTATTTTTATTTGATAACTGAGTATAAGTCAGTTGGGGCATGTCTCAATGGCTCACTGGTTTTATTGATTCACTTAGAGGCTTGTCAGACTAGTATAGATGTTGGGAGTTGACTACTAAGTCGTATTTTGTTATCTTTCTGAAATTCTTTTATTCTTGGATGATGATTACTCTATTGATATTTGAGGGTTATTTATGAAAACCCTGTTGATTTGTGTTGAACTGAATGAAAATGGCTCAAAGGGTTAGCTTGGGGCTACTTGTAGCCTTAAGTATCGTGTCATGTGCTGGGACCCATTTTCCGAGGCATTACATTCTTTCAAGAGGGGTTTGGGGACTAAGGTTAACCTTAGCAGAGATTTTCATCCTCAGATGAATGGTCAAGTGGAGAGGATTATTTATACTTTCCAAGATATGTTAAGGGCTTGTATGATTGATTTTTGTGTAGTTTGATTGACTATTTTTCTCTCATAGAACTTGCATATAATAACAGTTATCACTCTAGTATTAGAATGCACCTTTTGAGACTCTTTTTGGTAGGAGATTTCATTCTCATATTGGGTTGTTTGAGGTTATTAAGAATAGGTTGTATGGTCCTGACTTAGTTCACTAAGCTATGAAAAAGGTGAAAGTGATTCGGGATAGGCTCAGTACCACCCAAAGTCACCAAAAGTCCTATACGGATGTGAGGCGAAGGGACTTGGAATTTGATATGGGTGATTTGGTTCTCTTAAGAATGTCTCCCATTAAGGAAATGATGCCTCTTTAAAAGAAGGGGAAGCTCAGTCCTCGTTATGTTGGTCCATGTTGTATTTTGAGGCGAGTAGGAAATATGGCTTATGAGTTAGGATTGCCTTTGAGTTTGGGTTCTATTAATCCGGTATTTCATGTTTTGATGTTGAAGAAGTACGTGGGTGATCCTCCATTGATTGTTTCCTTAGGGAGTATGGGTGTTTCAGACTCATTGTCTTATAAGGAGGTCCTGGTTGAGATTTTGGATAGGTAAGTACAATATCTAAGGACTAAGGACGTAGCTTTGGTAAAGGTTTTATAGATGAACTAAAAGTTTTAAGAAGTTACTTGGGAAGCCAAAGAGGACATGAAGTCTAAGTATCCATTCTTGTTTCCCGCTTGGGATAATCTTGCTTGAGGTATATGTATTCCTTAATATCTTTGTTTTTTGTCTTTGTTAGAGAAAATTATGGTAATGTTCTGTGTTAAATCATGATAATGGTTGCCTTGGCTCATTATTTGAGTACGAATGATCCTAAGGGAGGGGTAATGAAACACCCCATGTTTTTGGTCCTTGCAAAATCCCTGAGCTTTGAGCTCACTACAAGACTACGACTCATCATACAAGTTGTAGGGTGTTATTAAGAGTTATAGAAAAATAATCGTATCCCAACTAGACGTTTGGGTAAGTCTCTGTGTTGGTCACAATTGACATCCAATGAGTCATTAAGACTCATTACGAGTCATACTTTGTAAATTGTAGCCTTATCATTGTGGTGCTAAAGATTCTATCTTGCGTATGAATGTTTAAGTATGAATTGTATGGTACGATTTGTAGCTATACCAATGTGGGTGCCCATGGGTACTGTGCAGACAACAAGTGTGCATAATGAATCATAAAGTAACCCTACGAGTGATAAGGTCACCCATAATGATTGGCA
Source organism: Capsicum annuum (assembly GCF_002878395.1). NCBI lineage: Eukaryota > Viridiplantae > Streptophyta > Magnoliopsida > Solanales > Solanaceae > Capsicum > Capsicum annuum. Next base: position 78,260 of record NW_025848525.1, read on the forward strand.
TCCAATTTTTAGTGTTTTAAGTAAGGAAATTTTGGTGGATTTCCAATTTTCCTACTTACACCCTACATCCATAAAATAAGAAATAGGGGTTATTCTCATCCCTTATCAAATCAAATACACTCTCAAACAATATCAAGCCCCTAAATTCAAGAGCACCTAGGGTTTGCAAGAAAATTGGCATTAGAGCTTCCATTGGGTGATTTTCCTCCATAGTTGTGATACTCTAAGGCATGTTACACTTCCCCAAAGATTATTTTTGATAAATCATATATTTTAAATTGTTATTCAAGTGGTTTCAAATGTGGGCTTTGGAATGAGGGCTGAGAGTTTTGAATGATTGTTCACTTAAATGATATTCCCATGGTTTAATGTAATTTTCATGCTTTAATGATGGTTTTGAATGTGTAGGGTGCATGGGCATGGTGAATAAACTAAGAGGTCATGTTTTTCCCCAAAATTTTGAATTTTAATTATTGAATTGGTATAACCCCAACCCAATCTTTTAAAATTAGTTTTGATTATGAATATACATATACCTTGGACTGTTTTGAAACCTTACATTATAACAATGGCTAATGAAACAAGAATTGACTTTAGAAGGGTCTTGATGGTCATGGATTGATTGGAATTTGAACCTTCAAAGTGCTATTAGCTAATAGGTTAGAGTCCTAGATGGGAAAGTGTGATGCAGTTCTATTAGCAAATAGGTTAGAGTCCCAGTTGGCTAAATGTGTTAAATTTCTATTGGCTAATGGGCTAGACTCCCAGTTGGCTAAATGTGTTGAATTTTTATTGGCTCATTAGTTAGAGCCTCAGCTGGCAAATGTGTTGAAGTTCTATTGGCGAATGGGTTAGAGTCGCAATTGGCTCAGTGGGTTGAAGTCCTATTAACCGATAGGTTAAAGTCCCAATTGGCTAAATTATTTGGATTGGCATGACGTGTTTATATGTACATGATTGTGTGTATTGACTCTAAATGATTTTTAGATATTTGATCATGGCATTACTTTACCCCATCCCTGAGTTACATGCTATTGCTAATCCTATAACCATCTTCGAATGTTGTATCCCCACGCTATGAACGGTCCAAAAGTACTTCTACTTTTTTTGCATAGTGATAGGTGATTCTAGAGTTATTTGTGTGTCACCTTGAAGTGTTGAGACTAATTCTTCCAGAAGGCCTGTTGCTTCTTGGTTTAGTATGTCATAAACTATTTCTATTTTGGAATCATTTTGGTTGTTGTCGGGGGCATGTACCGACTTAGGTTGATGCTAGTTTTGTTTAGAGGCCTTGTGGATTACTGTGGACTGGGAAGTGTTTTTAAAACTCTTACATGTTTTTGAGTTGTTGATTATTCTATCTCCTTATATATTCAGAACTTGTCCGCTGCTAAGTGTATTGTGTGGTGTGTGACTAGGCTAAGGAGTGGTCTGCAGTCCTCGGTGGACTTGAGATACCCGTCATAGCCATACCCTGGTTTGGATCATGAAAATAACCTATATCAAAATGATGAAATCTAAGTGTAGACCTTTAACACAGTCTTTCCTTTATGAATGGTATTGGAATAAGCTAAATATAAAATAACATAATCTACGCATTATAAGGAAGCTAATGACACCCATATTAGCAATATTTAAATCAAGTTCAAAATTAGTTTTAAAATAAAAAGGGGTAAAACCAAAATATTATTTTAGAAATATGTTTCCATGTCAAAGGGAGTGTATATCTAAAAATCCGTGTGAGAATGAGCTGAAATCAATGTTCAAATAGATAAAAAAAATATTTCAAGATTTAACTTGGAAAATTCCCAATCTAGATACCCAAGCATAAGTGGTGAAGAAAACTCTAAAAATCACCCTCTTTTGAAGCTTGCAAGTCTAAAAATGGTGAAAATTGTAAAAATAGAGTATTTATACTATTATGTGAGTACTGCCTCACGAATGCGGTCAACCTTTTGCTTTTCGAGGGTCAATGAGACCTTGAAATTAAGTTGGCCTTCACTTTCGTGATCAGCCCTTTACATTTACAGGTTGATGATCCAGACACATCAGGCCCTCATATTCGTGATGAAGAGAAAAACTCAACCAGGTACTAATAACCCATCGCGATCACGGTCACCACCTGCGATTGTGAAGAATAAGATTTTTCTTCTCCGCATTCGTAGTCCATGGCTTCCATTCGTGAAGATAGTTTCATGCACCAGATATCAACTATGAACCAACTGCATTTTCAAGATTTCAAATTCTTTGAAAGGACCTCGAGATTCATTCGGGACCACAAATGTAAATTATATATGCTACTAGATTATTTTTGACATTCTAGACTTAATAGCAATGTCTGATTTTCAAAAGGAGGTCATTTACAACAAATTAGCCCCTGAACCCTCAAAAGCTTATTTTAACTAGTTTTCAAAACAAGGGTCAAATTGTAAAATAAAGGCTCGGTACCCCAAATAACTATGCTTCTAACCCAAAATTGATATTTGAAATCTAGTGTAACTGTCCAAGCCATCTGGCGTTCAAAGGTCAAAATCTTGACCAAAGTCAAACTCATGGCTTTTAAGACCTCTATAGTCTCAAACTCTCCAAAATCACTTGCGAATGCATTGGACACTATGTCAACCCTCCCCACCTTTTAAAATAGCATGTAGCAACTATGTAAAAGGGAAAAATGGTCAAAAAAATATAAAAAGGAAAAAGTCACAGCTATGGTTGTTACATGTAAGATGGAAGGTATATGAAGAAACCTCAAGCCTGTTAAACAAGCTATGAAGCAACTGAACACTACTGAATTTGGTTAATTGACATATAGATAAAAATTACAGGCGACAACTTCAAGCTATAAAAAAGATATTTTTTTTGAACAACCAGATATGATGTGCCAATCACCATAGAAGCTGAAAAGGAGATGAAACTCAATCTTAAGAAACGGCTAAAAGCGGAGGTAATATTATCAGGATGAAATCAAAGGTCCCGTAAGTCAATATAGGGATTATAATACAAAATATATTTTTGCTAATTTGAAACAAAATATTAGCCAAAATAGGATCGGTGTATTAAGCACTTTAACATGCATGTGTGGTGGTTTCTTCAGATGCATAAATTAAATATGAAGTGATTGGTTAATATAAACTTTTACTAGGATCTTAAGCTAATTAGTTACCTACGATTAATCCATTGATAATAAATTTAATAGAGATCAACAATTACTTTTGCTACAAACAATATCAAGACAAGAGGTATAGAGGATTTAAAGGGTATAAGTGATATGAAAGTTCAGGTTGTGCTGGCTTTAATGCTCTTTACTTTAAAAAATTTTAGCTCATAATTGGTGAAGATATTATAGATGTTGTACTGCAATTTTTTCAGATAGGATTAATATACAATAAAGCTATTAATTGTTCTATAATGATCTTGATCCCTAAAAGTCCAAATCCAACTAGGATCACTAGTATATATCAATATCTTGCTACACCTTTATTAATAAAATTATATTAACATGACAGACAGAATTCAAAGGGTCAATGAAATGTTTTTTGGATAAAAGTCAATCTACTTTGTTCCTGATAGACTGATCAATGAGAATATTATGTTAAGCCATGAATATTTTAAGGGCTACGGAAGCGACCATATCTCAATAAAGTGTATGTTAAAATTCAATATGAGGAAAGCTACCTAAAACAAGTTACAAAGCATTTACAGTGTGTATACTACTTCCGTAATCAAGTAGTATACCAATTATATACTACTTTCGAAACTTTAATTAGCATAGGCTTTGATACCATTTGTAAGGGGTGTGGATAACTTGGGTAATAAATAGATCCATTAGAACTATAATAGATTTATATATTAACCAAGTTCTCCGCACCCCCTACAAATGGTATCAAAGCCTATTCTAATTAAAATCACGGAAATAGTATATAATTGGTATTTATTTGATTAATTTATTAATTATGATAAAATTAGATTTAGATATCCACAAAAATATTATAAATATTGTTTAGATGAATAACGTACAAAAACCACAACAATATAAAGAATTAAAATAAATAATATCTGAAAAACGTAAAGAATTAAAAATAAGGATAGAAAGACTACAATATAACATAATTGTCAGGGTTAGTAAAAACTCAATAAATGCACAAAAATAAGAAATATCAAATTTAGAATCAACAATAGATAGTCTAGAATATATATATCAACATAACCTATATACATTTAAATAAAATGAACAAAGAAGAATTTATAATAGATGAAAAAATTTATGAAAATCACAAAAGATTAAAAATAAAAATAGTATTCTCTAATTTAGGAAGGAGATATAAAAAAATAGGTGAACATTTATAATTAATGTTAGAAAAAGAAGAATTAAAATGAGAAGATAAGTTGGCAGTCATGGTAAGAATAGAAACAGAAAACGAAGAGATAGACAGAAAAAAGAAAATAGATAAAATAAAACAACAAACCACTGAAGAAATACAAAAAATAGAAGAAACTAAAAATAGTAGGATTGCTGAATTAGAAAAAGAACTATAAATGCTAAAAGATTTATATGAAAAGAGACAGAAAGAAAAAAGAAGAAAAAGATAAAGAACAAAAATTATTAAACGAGATAAATCAATTTAAAGAAAAATTAGAAATAAAAAATAAAGAACCAGAAACCAGTGAATTAGAAATAAATACAATAGATGCTGAAGAAATAGATAATTATGATTCGAAAGATAGTGAAACATATACAGAAATTTCAGAAAACATAGGAAAACTAGAAATTAAAGAAAAAACAAGAAGTAATTAATAAAGAAAATCTAGAACTAATAAATACAGAAGAGAATACTCTAGATAAAATATAATACCTAATACATCAGAAATAAGAAAACCAACCTATAATTACAAAAATAAGTTTAGAAGATATAATCCTAAGGATGAATATAATAAATGGACATCAAAATAAATAATTAATTACAACTTTTTAGATTTAGACTGTGTAATAGACACAAATAAAATAATACAACTATGAGTAGGATACATGTCAAAACAATTATTAGATAATAAAATAGATACAACAAATACACCAGAATATATAGAAAAGACATTAATAGGAATAGTAAAATTATGGTTTTTAAACCTAGCCGAAGCAAGTAAAAAGGTACTAAGATCTGATAATAAAACAGAAGGAACATCAATACCTACTAAAATACTACCAGCAGATATATCAAAAAAATATGAAATAGCTATAAGAGAAGAATTTAGTAGTATAACAACAGAAGAAGAAGAGCAAAATAAAGAGAAAGATACGAATAGGAATTTAATGTTAAAATTAGCAATATGTAATATGAGCTATATAGATGAGTATACATGCGCATTTAAGGAATATTATTATAAAGGAACATATAATATAAATGAAAGTAAAGAAATAAGAAGATTATATTTTAGTAAATTACCTAAAAAATAATAAAAAGTTGGGATGAAGCAAAAATAGTAGATACCCTAGGAGCAAGAATAAAATTTTTATAACAATGGTATAGAAATCTATGTGAAATATATAGAGAAGAAATAAAAATGAAAAAAACATTAATAAGAAATTTAGCATGTTGCAAAGATAAAATAGCACCTCAATTTGGATGTGAAGAAAGATATTATAAGAAAAGAAAAAGACATAAGAAATATAAGAAATACAAAAAATCAAAATATAAATATAAGAAGCCAAGAAAAAGATATTACGTAAAAAATTATAAACATAAAAGACCATATAGAAAAAAGAAATCTATAAAAGAATGTACTTGTTATAATTGTGGAAAACTAGGACATTTAGCTAGAGATTGTAAATTACCAAAAAAAAACCCAAAAAAAAAATAAATATCAAAAATAAAAATAGAAAATACAGAATATATGCAGATAGATTATATAGATTATGAATTAGAAAGTGAAGATAGTATATATGAAATTTTGGAGAATGAAATAGCTAATGAAATAGATAGTGAATTAGATGAATCAAATGACTGAAAAATATATAAAAATGAATCAAATAACTGAAGAAGATATAAAAATAATAACGAAAGAAGAATATTTAAATGAAGAAGGAACAAATCAAAAAATAATCTTTGACAGTAATATATTTGTCGAAATAAAAGAAAAAGAGTTAGACTTAAGTGTAGAAAAAATATTTAAAATACCAACAATAAAAAATATATTTAGTAGAAAAAGGGAAGAATACTACTTAGTAAGCCAAAAAGAACATGTAATAGACTGTAGATATGGAAAAGGAAGAGCTAGTACACCACTAGTAACAAAAAGAATAATTAATAAAGAAATAAACGATATAAAAAGTAAAGACCCAATAAAATATGTACACCTTGGAGGAACAGAGATATTAATAAAAGCATATTTTAGAGAAGGAATAGATACACCAATAGAATTATATTTAACAGATGATAGAATTATAAAACCTATAAAAAAAAGTATAATAACAGTCATAAAAGGAAATTTAATATACCAAAAATTTAAATTTATAATAAGTGTGAATTATTCAGTAGCAATAACAGATAAAAATATAGATAAATCATTATTATTATATTAAAAAATATCAGAAATAGAACTAATCCCAACAAGTAAAACATTTACAGCAAGATATAAAAATCTATATGTATTAACAACAAAATATAAAATAACAGGAAAAAATAAAATTAATAAAATACAAATAGAAAGTTCTTTCGAACAATTTGTAAAAACAATTGATAATAATGATTATAGTTACAAAGACATAGATATAGAAGAAGATTTAGAAATAATAAATGATAGAATAAGTACAACAAAAAGAATAGCTTGTGAAAACCCAGAATCATCAAGCTCATAAAAAAGAACAAGTTATGAAACAACTTCAACAGTTAATTTAAATCAATCATATAAACAGGAACAATAAATGAAAAAGAATATTTAATACTCTTAAACAAGGACAAGGAGAAAATTATATAGCAAAATATCTAATAAAAAGTGAAGAAATAAAATCTAATAGTGATATATGCCCAGATCTACCAAGGAGTCTAATAAACAGTAAAGATACGGCAGAAAAAGAAATAATAATAGGAGTCAGAAAAATAAAAATAGAATTTGAAATAAAGGAATAAATGCAAAAAATAGACATAATATTAGGAATAAAATAGTTAGAACAAGTAAACCTATACAATATAGAACATACACAATTATCTATACCATATAATAAAGAAATATTATTCATAAAAAGAACTTTAACATGATATGAGAACATATTTACTTGTAAAAATAATAGTAGAAGATATTATAATGGTATTATACATCTATGATAGATACAGGAGCAGAAACAAACTTATGTCGATACAACTGTTTATCAGAAAGTAAATGGAATAAATTAAAAACACCATTAGTAGTCAAAGGATTTAATAATGAAGGAAGCTTAATTACATATAAAGCTAAAAATGTAAAAATACAGATATGAGATAAAATAATAACAATAGAAGAAATCTATAATTATGAACTAACATCAAAAGATATGCTTTTAGGAATGCCATTTTTAGATAAATTATACCCATATATAATAACTAAAACAGATTGGTGGTTTACAACACCATGTAAACAAAAAGTAAGGGCAAAAAAAGTTATTAATAAAACAAGAAATAAAACTGATTGGATAGAAGGAAGTGAAAAAATTACAAAAAAGTTAGAAAATATAAAAAATACAGAAGACACAGTAGAACTAGTTGTATTTTTGATAAATAAAAAGAAATAACTATATTTTCAATAGATAAGGTAGAAATAATAAAGAAAAAATTAAGGCAATTATATAGTGAAGATCCATTAAAAGGATGGAAAAAATATAAAACTACTATAAAAATTGAATTAATAGATAAAAATAGCATAATAACTCAAAAACCATCAGCATATAATTTTGATGATTTAAAAGAATTTAAAATGCATATAGATGAATTATTAGAAAAACAGTATATACAAAAAAAGCAATAGTAAACATAATAGTCCAGCATTTATAAAAAATAAACATAGTGAACGAAAAAGAGGAAAAAGTAGAATGATTATTGACTATAGAAATTTAAATGCAAAAACTATGACATATAATTATCCAATACCAAATAAGATACTAAAAATAAGACAAATACAAGGATATAATTATTTTAGTAAATTTGATTGTAAATCAGGATTTAACCACTTGAAGTTAGATGAAAATTCTAAAGAATTAACCACATTTACGGTACCACAATGATTTTATGAATGGAACGATTACCATTTGGATATAAAAATGCACCAGCTAGTTATCAACATTTTATGGATACTTATTTCAAACAATTAACTAATTGTATAGTATACATAGATGATATACTACTATATACAAAAACTAAAGAGGAATATTTAAAATTATTAGAACAATTTACAGATATAATAGAAAAATTGGAAATAAGTTTAAGTGAAAAGAAAACTGAAATTATGAAAAATCAGATAGAGTTTTTAGGAATAGAAATAGATAAAAGTGGAGTAAAAATACAACAACATATAGTACAAAAAATAATAAATTCAAAAGAAGAATTAGATACAAAAAAAAAATTACAATCATTTTTAGGATTAGTAAACCAAGTAAAAGAATATATACCAAAATTAGTAGAAAGCCTAAAGCCTTTATAGAAAAAATTAAAAAAGGACGTAGAATATAATTACAATGAAGAAGATAAAAAACAAGTCCAGAAAATAAAAATACTTTGTAAAGAATTACCAAAATTATAATTTCCAGACGAAAATAAAAATTTACATATATAGTAGAAGAAGATGCAAGTGAATATAGTTATGGAGGAGTACTTAAATATAGGTACGAAAATGAAAAATTAGAACATCATTGAAGATACTACTCAGGTACGTTTAATGAAACAGAAATAAAATGAAAAATAAATAGAAAAGAATTATGTTCGTTATATAAATGTTTATTAGCATTTGAACTATATATTGTATATGACAAATTTATTGTGAGAACAGATAATACCCAGGTTCGATGGTGATTAACAAAAAAAATACAAGACTTAGTTACAACGAAAGAAATTCAGAGACTAGTATTGAATATATTAAATTTTACATTTACAATTGAAGTAATTAGTACTAACAAAAATGTTATTGCAGATTACATATCAAGACAAGGCTACACAGACTGATATAATAGAAAAGGATGCTTTAGAAAAAATACTCAAAATCCTAACTACGCTTTTAATGAAAGTAGACAGTATGGGTAATGAAAAAGAAAAGCTAAAGAATAATAAAGCTAAACTGAAGTCCAAAGCTATGAATCAACTAACTCAGCAGTGTGTAGAGCTATGTCGATCGAAAAACATTACAATTCCAGAGCTAAAACGAGACGTTGGGACACTCCATAAAACACATAACGTTTATCAATCTACAATTGCAGGTACAAGCAAAGGAGTTAGATATCAGAACATGAACATAAATAAGATATTTGAAAAACCATTTATACCAATAATACAAAAAGACCCGTTGTACATACACCCACAAATTACCACATATCGAGATAGTTTGAACCAAGATAAAAAAACTTATAACCATATACCCCGAGGATATATAGAAAATATCTACAAAGTACAAACTTTTCTAAACCTTAATCCTAGAGCTACAAATATCCAAGAACCAAACACAAACTATATAACCCAAAAATTGCAATGTTACAACAAGCTAATCGTACTACCCAAAACCAACCCAAGCTTAATAAAAACTAATTTCGACTATGGATTATTAAAAACCATACATACCCAAGATGGATAAGAACTAACAGCTATAGAAGAATTACATAAAGTATTCACCACCTATAAAAGACTAACTAAAAGAAATCTATTTTATATAAAGTTTTATACTGCACCAGCAGAGATATTAAACGACGAGATCAAACCAGTTATACAAATTGTAAAAATAGGATTAACTAGAGATATGATTATACCAGAAGATATTGTGCAACAGCCAGAGATACCCAAAATTGAGATACCTGATTTTCACGCAAATAAACGACTTATTGGAATAGCTACAATTATTCAAGAATTAGCAAATAAGTATATCAATGGAAACGCAATATGGATCTATTATTTAAGAGATCATCAAATGATTTATTCAAATTCAAGAGAACTACGACAAATAGATATGGAAGATGTTAGGCAATGGATAATGACGTTACTTAGCCCAGAGAAACAATCTATTGCAAGAACATTTAGGAAGGAATTTATTTTAGATGGATTACTAACAAGATATTTCAAGATAATTGGACACAAATATCCAGACCATCAATGTTTGAAATGTAACGAAGAAGATAATATTATCCCGAAAGTCCGGCTAGAATAAAAAAAATCAACCAAGAAGATAAGGACACCAGCTAGAAGATAAAAATCAATGGAGTAATGATGGAATAAAGACAAAAAACAAGATAATAAATTATAGAAAGTGACATGTATAGTTTAAAATTTTTTTTACGTAAATTATTGTAAAACTTTAATAGCCGTTTTGACTTTTCTTTTCATTTAATAGGCTTTTTGACTTTTTGAACAAAAAAATATTATTAGGTTTTATTTTTTAGTTAACTTTAAGTCTTTTCCTTTCAGAATGTAAAGACTTTTTGTAAATTAGATAGGGTACGCGTAAAGTAGGAACAATATAGAATGCATTTTTTCTTTAGGATTATAAATAGAGAGAATTTTGCTCAGCTAAAGGGCAAGTCTTCATGTGTTGAAGAAAAAAGCCCTCCTTTGTATACAAATTTTTTTTGAATATTTAATAAAAAACAGATATATTTCAAAGAAAAAGCTATGGATGAACAAAGCCCAGAATTATCAAATCTACCAGAACAGGTATATTTATTTATGGTTGTGAATATCTAAATTCATAAATTCCTGATAATCAAGATATGATAAAATAAGTTCATGTTAGTTACTTTATAGTAGAATTATTCAATAAATAGCATGCTAAGAAGTTTATTAGCAAAGTGAAAAAGGAGAAAAATTCCTAAGAACTATGCTATCCTAAAGGTGAAACCGGTGAGGCAAGAAAGCCGTGATAGGAGAGTAGCTAGAGTAGAGGCACTGTTTAAGGAAAAAGTATCCAGATTGCCATGCTAATAGTGATCAAAGAACATGTTATTTAAGAATAATCTAGTATATAGTAATCTAAAATGATCATATTTTGTTATGTGTATGATTGAAGGGAATATTTTGAAAAAGCATCATATGAAAATTGAATACTTATTTATCTAAAGAAATGGTAGATAAATTTAAAATACTTATTATATAGAAATTATAGATATAAGAAAAATCATATTGAAAAAAGTATTTGATAAATATTTTATGACTAGAATAAGTTACATACTTCACCTACCTAACTACTCTTATAAATACTTACATACCAAACCTACACATCAACCATGATAAATTACGTATATTTAGAATATTGAAAAATGGATATGAAAAATATATAATTAATAGAAAATTGATGAAAAAAATTTAGAAGAATATATGAGAACCAAAGATATAAAATATATAGAATACCTTAATGAAAATATAGAGGAATTAATAAGATTAAAACAAACAACTAAAGAATATTATGAAAAAGCATTTAATTAACCCACCTAAATGACAGATAATTTTGAAGTACTAGTTTTATACATACTTAGAGATATAGAAATTATAGAAGTAAAAAAAATAATATGGGAAAAAATATTTAACATTGAAGATGAAGAGTTAGATATAAATCAGATAGAAGACGAGTTAGGAGAAATATACTTAAGTGATGACAATCTCTATTACTACCTAGATAATTATTCAAATGGATATTATACAGATTAAGAAATACTAGAATATATTTAAAGAGTTAGAGAAAAATAAAGTTGGCTATACGAAGAAATTAATTATAGAAACTAGCTTAGAAAAAGAAGAAAACAATTAAAAGAAAGATTAATTTGAATAAATAAAACGATAAAACAACTAGAATTAAAAGACAGTTTAGAATACGATTTAGACATGGAGTTATTCATAGACGAAAAAGATAGGACAATTAGCGAAATAGATAACCTAGAATTTAATATCAGATATAGTACAATTAGAATAAATTATTACAATTGCAGTATCACAACTACTTTAGGATAAAATAATAAACTATGAGTATTTAAAATATTGGAGACAAGATATGGAAGAAATAAGATTAACAGAAATACTTATGAAAGAGAATTTAATTGAATATTTTATATCAAAAGATATAGAATATTTAGAATACCTCCAAAATAATATACAAGAATTACAAAGACTAAGAGAAAAAGCTAAAGAATATTACAATAAAGTATTTAATCAAATATCATCTAATCACCCCCCAAGATATGAACATTAATAAAATTAAAATAAATACACTACAAATAAAAATATTTAGAGAAGTTAAAGAAATATCCACGCACAAATAAAAATAGATCCATTAGAACTATAATAGATCTATATATTACCCAAGCTATCACACTACTTCCGTTACGGGACTTAGGCAAGATAATCCCTTGTTTCCTTTTCATTTTGTTCTTTTTAGGAAATATCTCATAAAATGCAGAAGAAATTAAGAATCATGATTTCAATTTTCACCCAAAGTGTACTAGGATGGATGTTGTGCAGTTAAATTGAAGTAGAAAAGAAAAAAAAACTCCAGTTACACGTTGAGTCCATGGTGATTTTTAAAAGGAAATAAAAATACTCTAGGATTATTCTTTATTTGAGACAAAGCACAGATACCATGAAGTATAGGCTAAACACAATAAATAAATTAGCTCTTCTCTGATGATTATACATGGTTTATAATAGGTGTATTTATATAAATTCTACGAAGAGTCATACATGTCACAAGTCATGTAAGCCAATCTTTACCACTTCCTAGTCTTATGACATATCTATGTTGATATACGTATTTTATATAAAATTAGGACTCAATATGTTCATATTTTGACTAAAGGTTTGGAGGAGTTTGAGTCCTTTTTATCTATCAGGTCTTAGGGCTAAATCATTTAATGAAATAGTAATTCACATGATGACATGATGTAAGAATTCTCTAACTAAGTATTAGGGTATGTATTATCCCTAATTCTACCCAATATTAATAGAAAATAAGTAGAGAGAAATTAGGAGGGCACCCATTTTCAAGACTTAATTAGACATATAGGCACCCATTTTATTTTTGATTTAACTTTTAATGCTTTGGTAAAAAGGGTGAAAAACTAGTGGGGTCATCAGTTTACTTAATTCTAGCTTGATCGTCTAAAAATTAGTTTTAATTTACCTAGGTCTATTTATGTGACTATCGGTTCTGTCGTTACTGAAAATATTTTAGTAAAGGAATGTATTTCTTATTTGTCAAAAGTGTTAGGAGTAATTTTATAGTATGTTAGGGAATTTGAAATGTCTAAGATCATACTATATCCATAGCATAAAGTTTAGTTGAAAGTATCCTTTCCAATTTAGCATCGAGCTAAGTTTAAATAAGGGTCAACTTCAAACAAGTATTCCTCAAAGAATATAATGAGTAAAAGGGTATACTATCTATCAAATTCAAGATTTATGAGTCTTATTTCTAATACAGTTTACTATTTGTCAATCTGCTTCTGAGAAAAAAGTTATGACTATTATATTGAAGACTTTCCATTTGAAAAGCTGAGGACGTTGTAGCGGTTCAGGTTACTATAGTGACATGCACAACTGTTTATAACCCATTTTTACAAGTTTCATCCTCCAAACCCAAAATTTCATTCCTAAACCTTAGAGGAGCGATTTTCTCTTGGTATGGGTCGAAATACTTCATAGAGGTAAGTTTTTTCCATTATCTTTTTAATTTTTCGATCCTTTAACATCCTAGCATCATTAGAAAAATCTTTAATAGTGATATTCTAGGAGATTTGAACCCTAAGTTATCATATTTTGGAAAAAACTGATGGGTTGGGTTAATATCACATAGAAACACTTCTAAATTATTAATTAACATTCCCTAGAATGAACTAGTGATTGTAAAAATATGAAAATTGATAGTTGAGGACTTTGAATTCAATAAAGGTGGAATCTTTATCGTAAAAACTCCATTAATGGAGTTGAGTTGAGCTTGAAGGAACTATTTTGATGACTAATTGACACTTGGGTGATGTTGTAGCCAGTAAATAAGGATAAAAAATGTGGGTTTGACTTCCCAAGGTATTTTTTTGAAGAGTAATTTATTAAATACTATTGTAATTATTACTATTAGATGAGTTAGCCTTTAGAAACACGAAGAAGAAAGATCATCCATGGCATAACTCACTTGTTGCGGCAGCTTGGTGCCCATAAAGGTTATGGTTTGTGAGTAGTAGGCTGTAGTTAGTAATTGTAGTCATAATGTAGATTTGATGAGAGAAATCATGCTTAGACCTACATGTATCGATTTTGGGTGGATAAAACATGAATTTAATATACTAAGGACCTAATTGTGTGTTGGATGTTAATGTATGAATTCTTGATGGATTCTTTGTATTTGTATGACTTTATCGTGGATTATAATGTGAATTATGTTAATATAGATGACAATGAGATTCTGTTAGCTCATATTCTAGTTATTTAGCGTAATTACCATAAGAGGGTGAACTTTGTATCATGTGTGGTTGCAATATGGGATAATATTACTAAGGCAAGTGATGATGACTAATTATGGTATAGGTAGTGTTGACATAATAACTTATGGTTAAGTTAGGCTAAGGGTTAGGAAGTAAAAAGTATAAAAGTGTATGACTAAAACTAGATTGTAAGTTGAATAGAGTTGAATGGTTGGTTCATAGAGTATGTCTTGAACCTAGAAATAACTCAGAATATAGGGATTGCTAGATAATAGCAGAAATCCTGGCATTAGTATAATTAAAAGAGGATTAAATTAGTAAATAAATTTATGACTTTGCATTAGAGTTTTGTAACGCTTTGAGACTACACGTCAGGCATCACACGGTGCCTACGATCCCGAAGGACCACAAGCTAACCAATGGCTAGTACTTGCTGTGAGCACTGAATAATAATCATAAAAATATTTGTGGAGGTAAAACTGAAAATGCCATAAAATTCACAAACTAAGACAATACTGAATACATCTGTAGAATAACTATTAATTAATAGTTTCTGAATGTCTCTAACATCTAAAATAAACGAGATGATAGGACAATCCCCAACTAACTCACAACCGCTGTCTGAAAGTAATTGAAAAGCTAAAATACTGCGAATAACTAAATAACTAAATAAATGTCATGCCCTGGATGGATGAGGACTCACTACTGTAGCTGCGGCTGATTAACTGAATCTGACTAAGTACGACCAGGAACCTGAGCGTTTGAACCTATGATATGAGACATCATAGTGTAAAGAAAGAGTATGCGTCAGTACTTTGAATGTACTGGTATACTAGGTCATACTTTGAATGTACTGGTATACTAGGTAAGGTTAGGATGATATGCATGGGTTTACGTATATGAGAATAATAACTAAATATCATGAAATAAATGGATGAGAGTATATGCAAAACTAGGAATACTGTTAGTACTGAACATGCAATACCAAACATATATCATCTGTCTAAATTAGTCTGAAGATAAAGTACTAAGTTTCTGATAACTGAATAACTGGTAACTATAAGTCACGATCATATAGAATTGAACTGAGTTCTGTACTGAATACTAAATATTAGATACTAATTACTAAATATTGAATACTAAATCTGTAACTGTGGGAGTTATTATCTAACCGACATACCCCAATTATAGACTGACATGGGGTCCAACCTGTAACCTTAGTTGAAAAGGTGTTAGTTCCATGTCATGGGTTACTAAAAGTAGTGGGGTCAACCCTAATCTATCAAGAAGACTCATCAGATATATATGGTTACGTCAACCCTAGTCTGGTAGGAAAATGATTTATCCTGTGCTTGCTATATTGTTTTGTAACTCAGGGACTGCTACTATGGGTCAAACTGTCTGCTGATAGGAATGACCCCATCTCTTGGTTTGATTGGTGCTGAATCCTACTCTCAGTTAAATCAACACTGAACTGATTACTAGACTGTACTAGGCTTGACTGAACTCACACTAATTTTACAGACTAACTGAATGCTACTATTTAGGATACTATGAAATTCTTCTATTCTGATTAGAGACTAGACAACAACTAAATTTTGGGTATTCAATACCCCCAGGATTTGATATCATAGATAATGAAATCATATCTCAACTTTAAAAGCATCACACATAGGTTATAATGAATAATTCCTTCACATATACATTTTGTCAAACACCTAGGATACATAAATCATATATATGAGACTGAGCAATATGTGAATATCATGACTAGCACATTCAACACCAAACTTAAAAGATTTAACATGGGGTTTACATAATTCAACATGCATTCTAGTTAATTCATATGAAACTCAAATTATTCTTGACTTGAAATCCACACAACATCACATACATGAACATAATTCCATTAAAGAATGTAAATCATAATCTAAGTATTCAAAAAGGGATTCTTGAACTCAAAGGGTGGAAGAAACCCAAGGATGAACTCCATAACATACCTTGATTGGTGAATTATTGGAAGTTATTAAAAAATTTCTTGTAAATTAAACTTGAATGTTAAATAGGCTAGGGTTTATTCTTGAAAGAAAATGATTTTGATTTTGAGAGAATTGTGATAAATAAGGCAAAAATATTATTTTGGGGACCTAAATACCTTGTTAAAGTGAGGGGAAAAGACTGAAATACCTCACTGGACTCGGAATTAAATATGCTAAAAAATGCCTATTGACGCGATAGGTGACACGCTGCATCAATGGTATCGATGTGATTACTAATGCATCGTGTCGATGGTGATAATGCAATAGCCAACGCGACGTATCCTGATTGCATTTACTTGCTACTTTGGTCATCCAAACGTGGCTCAAGTGGTGCTTGAAAATTCTGAAACTCTCTCGTGATGTCCTGTAGATAATCTTGATCATGAATCAATTTAAAAATAGACATTCTAAGGATGAAAAGATCATAAATAATACCATTGAAATATCGAGGCCAAAAATAAGAATAAGTGTCAACACTTATCTAAAATTTTTAAAGTCTGGGACCTCTTTTGGAATGCTATAAAGGACTAAAATAACTAGGACTTTGTGGGGCCTTACAAGTTTTGACTCATTTTGGTTGAATGTGCACTCCCAACATAGTTGAATTTAATCAATATGGCTTGATAATGTATGCTTGAATAAGCCTAAGATTGTCCTTCAGTCATGCTATGATTAATGAAATCAATGATTTATTTCTACTTGTGATTTAGTATGTTAAAGTATGCTTATTATTTACATAAATTGATCAACTCAAGTTGACCAAGTATTTGGGTGGTTGTCTATTATTACAATGAATACTTAAGAAATGTAATTGTTAAATGATATCCCAAGTGTTAGTCATTTATAATGAGTTTATATTAAAGGTTTGTTGAATGTACAAGTATGGTTGCTTATTCTCTTTGTGGTTGTTATTGTTGTAATATAGATTATTATTGTCGAATGTACTAGTATTTGGACATCTTCAAAGGGATTGGTTGATATGATTCATTAGTTGGTTTGGGTACCTCACTGATATAGTACATGTCTAAGACCTCATTCCTTGAAGGTTATGACCAGTGAGCAACCATAAGACACTTAACGTGTATGTACAAGGTATGTATGAGTGTGACGGTTCCTTAAGTGGATCGAGTATATAATTGTTGCTATTATTACTATTATATTGGTTCTGAGTGGGTCAAGTTATATTATTGTGGTACTTGTGATTTCCTTGAGTGAACTGGATTATGTTGTTGTTTGGTGCATTTGTGATTGTTGTATGGCCCAATTACTTGTCATATATTTTGAGATTGTTATGTGGCCTAGTTACTTGTCATATATTTTAGAATTTTTGTTATTAGAGTCATGATTTGTTGACTTGGATATGGTTAAAGTCATGGTTACTTGACTTGGATATTATTAGAAGAAGGGCTTTTGAAATGATCATGATTTGACTTGACTTGTTGTCTCTTGACTTGTACTTGATTGATGTTTTAGAGTTACTTGTAAAAGATAAGTGTCATAAACTTAAGGTATACATTATAATGTGTGTTGAAAGTTGTATTTATTACAAGGTGACAAATAATCAATGGGAATGAGGATGCAAATGCTCTTTGCTAAAACAAGGAGTAAATATGGAATAAGCGGATGACAATGTTATGAATTAAGTTATAAATAATTTGTCATGTTCTTTTTTTGTGATTTATATATTGTATTTATGTGATCTAACCCCGACTACCTTATGATATCCATCAGTACGTATTATTTGTACTGATACTACTCTAGCTATACTCATTTAAGGCTATAATATTTACAAGAATCAATGCTGATTTCATGATTAATGTGGATAGTGATCCTCTAACAACTTTTACTTAACTCACTCATGGTAAAAGTTGTTTCCAGTTGTATTATCTTACTTAGAAACTCTTTTACCTGTTTAGATTAGATCCTAAGGTAGTTTATATTTTCTGCATTTCTCTTTGTAAAACTAGTTGTAATAAAGTTTGGTTATTTCTATTCGATAAGGACTTCTGCATTTCTTCTTAAAGGATGGCAAGGGTTTTCTATCTAGGCAGATTAGTATAGGTTCCCTCATGGTTAGATTATTTAAGTCATGATAATTTAGTATCAGAGCCTAGGTTATCAATCTCCCAATATAAGAGCAAATATCAAGTAGTGGATTGGTGTGTTGACGTCCACATATTATCTTCGCAAAGCTATGAAGAATTCTAGAAAATTGTTTCACTTTTTTCTGTCTTCTCTTATAGTTTGTATAGTTGCTTGTATGGGTTGAATCAAATTGGATCTCTCAATTCTCTTTGGTATTTCTATAATCATAATTGGAATAAAGTTGATTCCTATTTGTCTTCATCTGTAAGGGATAAAACTTATAATTTTTATATGAATTATATTTAAATTGGTTAGTAATAACTTTGTTGGAGTAATAAAAGATATGTTTTTATTTATAGTTGCTCGGTTAACTATGAATCTGTGATAGGTGATGTTGTATATTACCAGGTATTGTGTGGTGTGTGATATAATTTGACAACGATTATTGCTTGTATTGTTGGTAATATCATAATTATTTAAATTGGTACATAAGGTTAATACCTTGGTACTTATGTAAATTATAGTTGGTTGTATTATTGTAAATTGTGAAAGGTCATAACATGCTCATGTGGTAATGACTAAAGAAATTCCTTTTATGTGAATTTAAGTTGAAAATAGTATTCTAAATGTTGGGAATGGTTTTATCATTGATAAAATTATAAGGGAAAAATGGTATATACTCGTGGAAACCCTTGTTTCAAGTGGTTCATATATGAATAAGTACCATAGAAAAGGGCTCTTATTGCTTGATAAAGGAAATTACGGTAAGAAAATGTTATGGTAATTCATGATTGTGACTTAAGAAGAAAAATTTGGCCTTAAATTTTTTGATAACTTAAAGATTTAATTGATGAATGAATTATCTATTAAGTAAACTAAAGGGAAAATATGGTATTCTTTTGCATGAAAGTTAATTGTTTGATGTGGGTGATTTTTTCGGTTGAGGTAACATTTATATTTAAATATTAAATTTTATCTAACTTGGTTGTTTTTAGTGTTGATTAACTACTTGTGTTTTAAAATAATCTGTTGTTGATAAGGAAATCGTAAGATTATGATGGAACTAAGTTCCTGGATATTTGTCAAATTATGGTTGTCTATTGACAAAAATAGTCACCAAGGTATTGATTACGAAAAAGACTTATCATTGGATGTTTATTGTTTGACATTGATCATACGCTTATTGTATGACAATAAATATTGATTTATATTATTCCTTAGGAATGGTATAATTGAGTTTCTATGGTCCTTGTAATGAGATAATTTGATTATGATTGATGATCTTTATTTGTAGGGTCGGATGAACGAATTAGATTAGCATTCTTCAAATATTCATATCCCTCTTGTTGATTATTTTAATACTTAGTTGTTATTACTCTTTGAGCGATTGAGGTAATTTACTAGTTGTAAGCTAGTTGTGAGGCTAAATAAGTATAGCTTGTCCTCGAGTGATAACTAAAAACCTGATTGGTTATAAATGACTGATTATTGAGGGTCGAATAGACTAATATAAGTGGTGGTAGAGAATCTATGTATTAATGAAACCAATAGTGGTGCCTTCATTAGTTGTTGTACTATAGATAATCTATTCCTTTTTGTTGATCACGTAAGGGTGAAAAAGGGCCATAAGGTAGACATCTCAAGGGAAAAAATGTAGTACTTGGTAAGGTTATGTTCATTTTATCATTTTTAGGGTGTAATTTCCTGGGTTAAGATTTTCCTCGAGCGGGAAATAGAGTTATTAGGCTAGCTATTCTTGGATAAAAATTGAGCAAGGCATGGACTAGGGTAATTCGAGAATCGATTCGTTAGATATAAAAAAACTTTATCTTTATTTTATGTTAGCTAAGGTGATAAGTAACCCGTAGGACATTTAAGAATTGAATTTGAGTGAGTAGAAATCCCAGGATCTATCTTAACGTAAAGAGGTTAGTACAAGATATCTTGGCTTAATGTGTGTTGTCAAAAAGGGTGGTTTGGAAGAAAATTTGGACATTTTACCTCACTCATGTCACTATTATGAAACACCCTGGGTTTCTGTCCCTTAGAAAGTTTCCTAGGTTTTTGGTCTCTAGACAGGATATAACTCGGGAAAATTACTCATACACTGGGATACGAGTGATATGGGTTAGTTGTATGCTGACTAGTGTTGGTTGGTGGGTTGGATTTGGTTTCTGGAATGGATACGAGTTGAGTAGTATGAGTAGTATCTTTGGTCAAGGATCGTATGGTTTGGTTCTTTTCCTAACTTAATCTTAGACTTGGTAGACTAAGTTGGATCTGAGTATGAGTGGCTCATAATGAGCCGTAAGCCAGGGTACAAGTCATACCATGGACTCATATGGTGAGAAATATTTAATCCTCTTTAGATTTTATTCTTCTAGGGGTATGGGTTTTGGGTACTAGTTGTATGCATGGGTACGACATAGTTTAGGGTAAGTCGTACCTTGGAAAGTCTTGGGTCAATGGGAGATGGCCTTGGGTATGAGTGATGGGTACCACTCTTATTGAAAGGTAGGACTGGTATGGATAGTTGTATCCCGCTAATGGGATTTTGGTGCAGTTTAAGTGAGTGCAATATGGATATTTTCCTACTAAACCTAATAAGGCCCCACGACTTCTTACTCACTTGGGAGGTTATTTGCCCTATTATTCTATTGTGTACCACTTAGAAAAACACTCTCTAATTCTCTCTACAGTTCTTGAGCAAAGAAAGCTAGGGTTTCATCTTAACGATTAATTTGGAGTTTGTACTAGTGATTTCTCTCTATTATCTTCTTGGTTTATGGTATGTTCTCTTCCATTATTGTTAGTTCCAACTAAAGGATTAGTTTTATACAATGTTTTCATGGCTTGATTATTGTATGGTTTTGGGTTTTCAAATATAATTTGGGGGTTTTGGCTATAAAAGTTTGGTTAAGGTTTTCATATGGTTTAATTATGACTTTATATGCTTTAATGGTGGTTTTGGTTGATTGGTTTCATGGGAATGAGTATTTTGTAATTAGCTTCAGTTTTGGAAATACTATGCTGCCAAAATGTTTGACAAAATGCTTATGAGAATGTTTTCATTACATTATAGGATTTTTAATAGAACTTATCCATGGGTTAAACATGGTAATGAAACCCTAAGTGATTAAATGGTTTGGAATGGTCAAACAAGAATGGTTTTGGATTTAACAATCCCTTGTGGGGAACAATGGAATCCCCCAAGTAATAATAATAATGGAACACTTATGGGGTACATGGGATACCCCCAAGTTAATTGGATAATGTGACCTATGGGTACATGGGAATCCCTTAATCTTAAAAAAGGTTTGGCTAGGGACAATACTTCTAAGTTATAGTCGGTTTGACGATACCACTATGTATAGCCTCGATTAATAACACTAGTTTGGTTGGTTGGAAATGGTTTTAAATGGGCAATAAAGGCGGGGTATGATAGCTAACTGTGAAGTTGGGAGTCCAGCAGATAAACACTAAAAACTCAAGTTTAACGACAAGAAAGGTAGGTTATGGAGACCTTATATAATACTACGAGGTACATATGAATCCTCTAAATACACTGTACATATGTATCATGGAGGGTGAAAGGTACTTAGGAATCCCTTACTCTTATGGTATCTCCGGTTCATGCAGCTACATACATTAGGGCCTGTTCAGGGGGTTATACTGGACCCATATAGCCTGTGGGTGATTAAAGATGGTTAAGCTACATATACCCAGGTTAATGGTTTTAAATGCATGCTAAACCCAATTTCATTTCTCAACACGATTATATATATATATATATGTATGGTTTGTATTCATATGGATGGTTTATTTTTTTGTTAAATCATATTATTTTATCCTTATCCTAAGTGCATTTTAACGTTCACCTACTAACCCATCTTCAGATGGCTATATTCCCATGCAATGTAGGAACCGAGCGTTTCTCTCCTCCTGTTTAGTGATCGAACTTTGGGATCAACTATTGGATTGAAGTGGTAAGATTTCATCTTTCCAGAAGGCTCCATTTCATGGATATTTTTTTTATACTTTAGTTTATTTATGGATATTTTTTTTTGTTATGGTCGGGGGCATGTACCGACTAGATTTTTGTATTCTTTTGGTTAGAGGCTTTTATAGAACTACAATGGGTTAGAATGGGCAGGATAGTAGAGGTGTTAGCCTAAGTATTGGCTTTGGTATTGGGTCTAATACTGGTTGACTGTATTGTTGGTTGTTCCATCCTTTGTTATTTTGGAATTATATATTATTATTATGGAACTCATATGGTTACAGTTTAGATTATGGTTTGATTTGTATTGGTTATTAGTTGGGTATCGGATGGTTGGAATCATTTGGGTGGTCACGAATATAGACCTATCCTAGAGTCTTAGATTATGCAATAACTCGATCTTGTTATATATTCATAATTCATTCGACTCAGGGAATGTATAGTTCGGTTGGGTTAGGTTAAGGGGTCATCTCCAGTCCTGGTTGGAGTTGGGATGCCCATTACAACAATATCCACGGTCGGGTCATGTCAAGTTGGTATCAAAGCCTTAGGTTCATGGTCAATTGGGAGTCCATAAAGCCCTGTCTAGTAGAATCTCTTTTAGGGGTGTTTAGCACGCCACACTCATAAAAGAAAGGCTGCAAGGCATTTGGGAATGTTTCACTTTCTTAGAATTCTATTTTCAAGCATAGAATATAAGTCTTGGAATTTCCTCTAATCCTTGTTTGGTCGCTTTTTAGATCATGCATAGACAATCTGGAACACAAGAAAATTCTTCTATCCCATATAGGGATGATGCTGATGGGGTATGACTTATACTTGGAGTTCACACTCGATATCAAGTCCTATCCTTTATTGTTCTAGAGTTCTCTCGGTTACTGCTAGTCCTCCTCAAGGTGAGGTGACAAATGCATAATTTTTCTAATTAATTCATGTTATTGCTCAGTTGGTTTCTTCTTAGGCTGAGTGGGATTCATCTGGTGTTTTATCTGTTGAGGCCACAAGGGTTGGCTAGTTTATGAAGATGAATCCTCCTAATTTTACTAGAATAGAGGTTGAGGAGGATCCTCAGGATTTCTTAGATAAAATAGAGAAGATCTTCAGGGTAATACAGGCCACGAGTATGGAAGGGGTAAACTTTAAAGATTATAAGCTCAAGTGTGTTGCTTACCAATGGTACAAGGAGTGGGATAGGGATAGACGTGATGTTGAGAAGTTTTCCTCATGGGAGGATTTTTGTAATGCTTTTCTAGATTGCTTCTTTCCTCAAAAGCTATAGGAAGAGAAGATAGAGAAGTTTATGAATCTTAACCAGGGAAGAATTCCTGTTAATAAATATGACTTGAAGTTTCATCAATTATCAAGGTATGCTCCAGACTTGGTGTCTGATATAAGAGTGAGGATGAGAAAGTTCACTTCTAGGCTATCTCAGGGATTGATCCTTGAAAGCAAGATTTCTTTGCTGATTAATAATATGGATATTTTGAGGTTGTTGTCCACATGCAACAGGTGGAGCACAAAAAAGAGAAAACAAGCAGCATTTGGGGAAAGCCAGGGTAAGAAGAGCAGATTCTTTGAGCAGTATGCTTGGGATAGTAGCAAATGGTCGAGGAAAAAGTGGGGGAGTTTTAATTCCTTCTCTACTTATAGCGCTACTTACCCTGAGTAGTCGAGTGACAGGCTTCTTCATGGTGGTGATAATTTCCGAGTATAGGGTGCCCAATCTTAGGCGAGTGGGGCTCAGTCAACTTCTTCATGCCCTTCTTGTAGTTTCTATGGTTGTTTTTATCAGGGATTTTTTGATTAAAGAGGGACATGTGTTTTAAATTTTGCCAGCTAAGCCATATACTCAGAAATTGTTCAGTTGGTAAGGTTGCTTTTGGAGCGGTCAAAGCTTTAGTTGCTTCATCTTCTGCTGTTGTACCTATTGGTATGACTTTTGTGTCTGCTCTTACTTCTGGTACCAGCACATGTCCGAATAAGTTGTATGCTCTTGTATCTCAATAGGAATTTGAGGTAGCACCTGATGTCATTACTGGTATGTTACAACTCTTTACTCATGACATGTATTATTTGCTTTATTTGGGGTCTACTCTTTCCTGTATGACCCAATATGTGGCTATGTATTTTGATTTTGATCCTGTGGTTGTTTTGGATCCTTTTTTTATTTCTACTATAGTAGGTGACTCAGTTATTGCTAAAAGACTCTATAAGTGGTGTCTGGCATCTGTGGTAGCAATTGGACCTTGGTAGATCTATTTGAGCTAGATATAGTGGATTTCGATGTTATTTTAGGGATGGATTGGTTACATTCTTACTATGGGTCCTTAGATTATGGAAGTTGGAAGGTTGTCTTTAGGTTCCCTGGTGAATCAGTTATAGAGTCGGAGGGTGGTTCCTTAGCTCTTGAGGGAAGGTTTATTTATTATATTAGAGCTCGAAGATTAATCTCTAAAGGGTGTCTTTATCACTTGGTCCAAGTTAAAGATTCTAACATGAAGGGTCCTTCTTTTCATTATTGGTGTTGTTCGTGAACAAGAAGGATTGTTACCTTTGGATGTGCATTGTCTATTGACAGTTGAATAAGGTAATGATCAAGAACAAGTATCCTCTTCTAAGGATACATGACTTGTTTGATTAGTTGCAGGGTGCCAAGTTCTTTTCTAAGGTAGATCTTCAGTTTGGGTATTATCAGCTTAAGATTAGGGACGAGGATATCCCTAAGATGACTTTTTGTACTCGGTATGGGTACTTTGAGTTGTTGGTTATGTCATTTGGCTTGACTAATTCCCCAAAAATAATTTGTCATTGAGTTTATAGACAACTTCTTGGTGTATTCTAAAAGTGAGGTGGATCATGCCAATCACCCTGTGTGGTGTTGCAGACCTTGAAAGAGGAACAGTTGTATGTCAAATTCTCCAAGTGTGAGTTTTGGTGAATGTTGTAACTTGTTTAGTCATATTATTTCTAGCTAGAGGATCATGATGGATCCATAAAAGGTTATGGTGGTTAAAAAATATCCTAGACCTACGAATCCAATTGACATTTGGAGCTTCTTAGGTTTGGCCTCATATTATAGGAGGTTTATGAAAGGGTTTTCTTTGATAGTTGCCCCTTTGACTAAGTTAAATTAGAAGAAGGTAAAGTTTTCTTGGCCAGAAGCGTGTAAAGGGAGTTTTGAGAAGCTTAAGTATAAGCTGACTTTGGCTCTAGTTTTGACCTTGCCAGAAAGTATAGAGGGGTTTTTGGTTTATTATGATGCATCTCGGGTGGGACTTGGCTGTGTTTTAATACAGCATGGGAAGGTGATTGCCTATGCTTCCAAGCAGTTTAAGGTGTATGAAAGGACTTATCCTACTCATGATTTAGAGCTGTTGGTGGTGGTTTTTTCTTTGAAAATCTGGTGGCATTATTTGTATAAAGTGCACGTAGACATCTTTTCTGATCATAAGAGTCTACAGTATGTGTTCACTCAGAGGGAGATAAATCTCTGCTAGATAAAATGGTTGGAGCTTCTCAAGGACTAAGATATAAGTCTTCACTACCACTAAGGTAAAGCTAACATGGTTGCTGATGCTCTTAGCAGATTATCTATAGTAAATTTATCTCATATGGAATAAGGAAAACCGGAATTTTTGAAGGACATTCACTGCTTGGCCAATCATGAAGTTGGTCTCTTGGACTCCAAGGATGTTGGGGTAATAGTTAAGGAAGTGGTTAGGTTGTCTCTTGGTGCAGAGATCAAGGAGAAGCAAGTTCTAGATCCTATTTTGATGAACATCAAGAGTGAGGTTGATGTACAACCGGTATAGTTGGTGATGGTAATTTATAGTTCCAAGACAGGTTGTGTGTTCTTGATGTTGGCAGTTTGCGACAAAGGATTTTGGTTGAGGCACCTGAAATGCGCTATGTTGTTCATCCTAGTTCGACAAAAATATATCATGATCTAAAGGAGATGTATTAGTAGAATGGTATGAGAAGGGATGTGGTTGATTTTTTATCCAAGTTCTTGGTGTGCCAACAGCTAAAAGTTGAGAACATGATACCTGGGAGGTGATCAACAAGTTTTTTGGTTCCGGTCTTCTGTAGTCTCAAAACCAATGTGATTGAATTTGTGTCATCATGGATAGGATGACGAAGTCTACTCACTTCTTGCTAGTGAGGACTACCTTTTCCTCGGAGGATCATGCAATATTGTATCTTTATAAGATTGTGAAGCTACATGGGGTACCTATTTTGATTATCTCTAACCGTAGTACGCAATTTTCATCTCACTTCTAGCTGTCTTTTGGAAGGGATTGGGTACTAAGGTGAGTGTGAGTACTTTTTCATCCTTAGATGGATGGGTAAGCGGAAAAGACTATTTAGACATTGGAGGATATGCTTTGGGTATGTGAGATTGACTATGGTGGATATTGGGTTGAGCATCTACCTTTGGTAGAGTGTGCTTATAGCAATAGCTATCATTTTAGTATTGGGATAGCCTCTTTTAAGGCATTGTATGGTAGAAGGTGTAGATCTCCTATTTGTTGGTTCAATCTTAGTGAGGTGTATATGTTCAGTCTGAATTTGGTTTATCAGGCTATTGAAAAGGTAAACATGATTCGGGATAGGTTTGAGGCTACCCAAAGTCGCCAAAATTCTAATGCAGATGTAAGGCGTAGAGACTTAGAGTTTGAGGTTGGGTACAAGGTGTTACTAAAGGCATTTCCCATGAAAGGAGTAATGTGGTATGGTAAAAAAGGGAAGCTCAGTCCTTAGTTTATTGCTCCTTATGTTATTTAATAGAGGGTTGGTAATGTGGCTTATGAAATAGAGTTGCCTACTAGTTTGAGCTTCATTCATCTGGTATTTCATGTATCTATGTTGAAGAAGTGTCTTAGTGATCCTTCTTCGGTGGTCCTTTAGAGGGCTTGGGTATATCAGATTCTCTGTCTTATGAAGAGGTCCCAATCGAGATATTGGTTAGGTAATTATGTCAGTTACGGACCAACTATGTGGCCTCGGTTAAGGTTCTATCATGATACCACAAGGTGGAAGAGGCTACATGGGAAACGGAGGAGGACGTGATGTCCAAGTATCGGCATCTATTTTCTGCTCCCTAGATTCGTGCAGAAGGTATGTGTTCTTCAACATACTTTTGTTTTCAAACTT
The DNA here is from genome assembly GCF_002878395.1 of Capsicum annuum. Lineage (NCBI taxonomy): Eukaryota > Viridiplantae > Streptophyta > Magnoliopsida > Solanales > Solanaceae > Capsicum > Capsicum annuum. The sequence goes on from NW_025848525.1 coordinate 106,167, forward strand.
TATTAAAGGAAAGATTAATATCATTGTATTTGTATTTTCTAACTCGATTAAAGGTTTGATTGATATTTGATAACGCAAATGAATTGTGTTTGTGGTTACCCTACATTGTCTGTCATTTAAGGATGAATGTTCCTGGCGGGGGAGACTGAAACACCCTGGGTTTTTAGACCTTATAAAATTTCTGAGATTTCTGGTCTCTGGACAGGATAAGACTAGGGGAAACAACTGGTACAATAGGATACGAGTGGTATGGGTTAGTCGTATATTGCCCAGTGTTGGTTGGTGGGTTGGATTTGGATTCTGGGATGGATACTACATAGGTAGTACGAGTCGTATCGTTGGACACGGGTAGTTTTTGTTGGTTCTTTCCTACACTTAATTTTAGACTTGGTAGACTAAGTTAGATCTGAGTACGAGTAGCTCACCATGGGCTGTAACGCAGGGTACAAGTCATACCATGGACTCGTATGGTGGGCAGGGTTGAATCCTCTTTACATTTTATTCTGCCAGGGGTACGGATCATGGGTACCAGTCGTATACATGGATACAACATGGTTTAGGGTGATTGGTACCTTGGACAATGTTGGGTCCAAGATAGATGGCCTTAGGTATGAGTGGCGGGTAACACTCGTATTGAAGGGTATGATTGCTACGGATACTCGTATCCCTTTGAAGGGATTTTAGTGCAGTTTAAGTGAGGTCAATCTAGACATTTCCCCAATTAACCTTATAAGTCTTCGTGACTTTTAACTCACTTACTAGGTTATTTTACGTATTATTATGTTCTTTAACACTTAGAGAAACACTCTCTATTCCTCTCTAAAGTTCTTGGGCAAAGGAAGCTAGGGTTTCATCTTAAGGATTAATTTGAGGCTTATGTTGGTAATTAGTCTCTATCATCTTCTTGGTTTAAGACATGTTCTCTTCCATCATTGTTAGTTCCAACTAAAGGCATTATTTTATACAATGGTTTCATGGTTTGATTATTGTATGGTTTTAGGTTTTCAAATATAATTTGGGGGTTGTGGTTATAATGCTTGGTTATGGTTTTTCAATGTTTTAATTATGCCTTTATATACTTTAATGGTGGTTTTGGATAACTGGTTGCATGAGAATGGGTATTTGGTAGTTGGCTTTGATTTAGGAATTACTATGCCCCCAATATGTTTGATAAAATACCCATGATAATGTTTTCATTACATTGTTGGATTTTTAGTGGAACTTATGCATGGTTTAAACATGGTAAAGGAATCCTAAATGCTTAAATGGTTTCGAATCGTCAAAGTGGAATGGTTTTGGGTTTAACAATCATCCTTGTGGGGGTACAATGGAATCCCCAAAGTAATCATAATAATGTAACACCTGTGGGGTATATGGGACTTCCCCAAGTTAATTGGATACTGTGATCTATGGGTACATGAGAATCCTTTGATCTCCAAAAAGGTTTGGCTAGGGACAATACTTGCAAGTTATAGTCGGTATGATGATACCACTATGTATAGCCTCGGTTAATAACAATGATTTGGTTGGTTGGAAATGGTTTTAATTGGGCAATAAAGGCGGGGTGTGATATCTAACCGTGAAGGTAAGAGTCCAACGAATGAACAATGGAAACTCATGCCTTCTGGCATGAAGGGTAGGTCATGGTAACCTTATATGATACTACGATGTACACAGGAATCCTCTAAGCACAATATACGTATGTATCATGAAGGGTGAAGGGTACTTAGGAATCCCTTACTCTTATGGTATCACAGGTTCATGCGGCTACACACATCAGGTCCTGTTTAGGGGTTACACTGGACCCATATTGCCCGTGGGTGGTTACAGATTGTTAAGCTACACTTACCCAGGTTAATGGTTTTAAATGCATGCTAAACCAGGTTTTCTTTCTCGGCATGGTTTTATATATATATATGTATGGTCTGTTTGCATATGGATAGTTTACTTGGTTATATTAAATCGAATTATTTTATCCTTATCTTGAGGTCATGCTAGAGTTAACCCTCTAACCCATCTTCGGGAGGCTTTATTCCCACTTAATATAGGAACCGACCGTTCTACTCCTCCTGTTTAGCCATCAGACTTCGGGATCAACTATTGGATTGAAGTGGTGAGCTTTCATCTTTCCAAAAGGCTCTATTTCATGGATATTATTTTATACTTTGGTTTATTTATGGATATTAGTTTTGTCTATGATTGGTGGCATGTCCCAACTCGATTTTGGTATTCTTTTTGTTAAAGGCTTTTGTGGAACTACTATGGGTTGGAATGGATGGGATAGGTAAGGGTGTCAGCCTTAGTATTGGCATTGGTATTGGGGCTAATATCAGTTGACTGTATTTTTGGTTGTTCCATCCTCTTCTATTTTGGGATTATATATTATTATTATAGAACTCATATGGTTTTGGTTTGGTTGGTAGGTTATCGGTTGGGTATCAAACGGTTGGACTCATTTGGGAGGTTACAGATATGGAACTATCCCAGAGTCTTGGATTATGCAATAATGCTATCTTGTTATATGTTCTTAATTCATCTGACTCAAGGTATGCATAGGTCGGTTTGGTTGGGTAATAGGGGTGGTTTGCGGTTCTGGTTGGACTTGGGATTCCCATTACGACAAGGTCCTTAGATTATGTAGCGACATACTCCAAAGCATAAAAAGTCCCACTACAATGTTAACCATGTTGTTATAGCGACATAGGTCACTATAGCGACATAGGTCTCTATTGCGGGATAAACTGCTATTTCATCTAAAAAATTCCCAAAATGTTCTGTTAAATTTTTAAAAGAAGTCCCATTTTAGGGAAGGGTACGGGCTATTTGGGGTGGTTTAGTTGATAAACAATAACACATGGATAATAATGTCGTTGCATATGCAACTCTGAAATAAAGCCTTTCTAATTTCTGACCTAATGCTTTTCTTCACCAATGCTCGTTTGAGGATGAACGGATGGTAAATTTGTATCTGTTTTGATGACCGATTCTACCATTAATAAAATTTTCTGCAGTAAAGGCATGTGCTTCTCATTCATCATAAGTGTTAGAAGTAATTATTTAGTATGTGAGTGCATTTGATATATATTAAGGTTGTTCATATAATACCCCTAGCACAAAGTTAAGTTGAAGTATCCTTGTCGACTTTGTTCCCATCTATGTTTAAACTAGGGTCAAGTTCAAATGAGCATTCCTCCTATAATATAATGATTTAGGTGGTCTAATACCCAACAAATTAAAAATCTATGAGTCTTATTTCCAACATAATCGATCAATCGTAAATCCACTTCTAGAGTAAAAGGTTATAACCGTTGTACTAAAGACTATCTATGCTAAAAAGCTAAGGGCGCTATAGCTGGTCTGGTTGCTACAACAGGTTAGGTGGTTATAGTGACATGCATAGTAGCTATAACCCATTTTGATAGGTTCAACCCTCAAACTCAAGATTTTCATTCCTAAGCCCTAGAAGGGAGATTTTCTCTTGGTATGGGTGAAAATTTCTTATAGAGGTAAGTTTCTTCTGTTAGCTTCTTCATTTTTCAATACCTTAACACCCTAGAACTACTAGAACAACCTTTAATGGTGAAGTTCTAGATATTTGAATCCTAAGTTCATAATATTTTGGGAAAAACCAATGGGTTAGGTTAATATCATCTAGAATCACTGTTATGACCCAATTTCTAAGGTCTTGGTGGTGCCTACTATAACCCACCAGTAGGCAAGCCAAATCCGTAGTTTAGAATGGTTAGAAAAGGACTAACCAAAGAGATAAAAGAAAGAATATGGAATAGCTGTAATAAAATATCAAATACATAATATAGTCCCCAAACTTGGTGGTATCAGTACAAGAGCTTCTATATAAGAAGATTTCAAAGTGAATTACAAATGAATATACTGATATAACCCATCTCCAAATATGACATAGAGACTAGTCTAGTACATAAGAGGGAGGAAAGTAATACTCCGAATGTCAGGATCTTACTCTACCTCTCCAAACCATGCTGCTCCGCACAATACATACATCTACAATGATAAACCGTACTATGATCTGTAGGTTGTAGAAGTGTAGTATGAGTAACAACCACATGGTACTCAATAGGTAACTGCTGACTGAGCTCCAAATATAAATAATATGTATCATATAAGAAGAATAGAAAACTACACTTGAATGTCTAGTAACGACATAAGACAACCAATGAAATAATAAGGATAAACTATACTATTCATGTCAAAGAGACTAACATAATAAGGCTAAGGGAATGGTAAAAATGTGCTATCTTATTGCAACCATACTTAAGAATCTCAAAACTATACTGTATATCACCAATCAATATATGAATAGAGGGCTAAAGAAGGATATATAACATTATACAAGGAAAAAGAATGAGCATATGATCTGAGTAAATAAAGGAAAGATGGGATATATGGTAATACCATAGCTAAATGTAAATAGGTATAGATATATTTGCATAAATGAGGTCAATTCATGGTACAACTTAAATCATCAAGCTAGTATCTTAAGACCTCAAAATCATAGCAGGAACTAGTGTTAGAATACTCAAGGTTTCTAACTCATACATCTAATAATATGTTAATCATGCATGATAATGAAATCAAAAGAAAGAAGAGCCTAAATCATACCCCAAATCGTGATACTAAATTAGTGACCAATTTGTCATAAACTAGCCATAACAATGATTAAAACAATAATAATAAATATACCAATAACAAATCAAGTAACTGGCTAGTCTGAACAACTAAATACCTAGCCGAGCCTATTCTGAACCCCTACCATCCAGGATGAGAATGTTTACTCAGCATACAGCACACCACAAGGCATAGTCATTGCCCATATCTATGCAATCCCCAAATATGGGCTGATAGATATAGGCGTATACTGGTGTAATACCCCAAAAAATCCAAACCACTATTAGAGCCATGTACTAAGATAATGCATAGTACATCATGGTTCTTTTATAGTTTTATGAGTAAGTTAGATATATATTAAGGCTTCAAATAAGTCCCAGCTATCAGACAAATCAAAACATTCCTTACCGATTGAAATCTTGAGAAGGATATTGGTATAATCAACTTCAAACGAGCATATCTCTCATTATACTTGGAATTTTTGAGCTTATGACCTATCAACAGATAGATAATTGAATTATCTTTCCAACTATACTAATTTCTCCTAAATCCTATATCGGATCAAAGAGTTATACAAATTTTACTCCAGCATATCAGGCTAGAAACAGTGTGACGACATTCGTGATTGCCTATTACATTTGTGACTCCCTATCACAAAGGTCGTCAGTCTTAGGTAGAAACCAGCTCCTAAGTGACAGCATTCGTGATATCCTATCACATTTGTGATGCCCTATCACGAAGGTCGTCAGCTTTAGGAAGAAACCAACCCCTAAGTGACGACATTCATGATAGCTTATCACATTTGTGACGCCCTATCACGAAGGTCGTCAGCTATGATTTTCAGCAACTGGTAAATTATTTCATAAGGGTATTTTGGTTTTTTCCTTCACCTTCCACGACTTATAACCCTAAAGAGGCATAATTTTT
>NW_025848526.1:0-1773 GCF_002878395.1 Capsicum annuum
ATACCTGTGGATATAGACTAATATTACAACAACAACAACAACAACAAACCCAGTGTATTCCCACATAGTGGGGTCTGGGGAGGGTAAGATGTGCGCAGTCCATACCTCTACCTCTAAAGAAGTAGAAAGGTTGTTTTCGATAGACAAACTAATATTACCTTTCTCAAAAAAATTTCCAAGCTGGGGACCATTTTCTATCAGTTTGGTCTCTTTGGCTTATTAATAGGGTGTTACCACTTCATCATAGCTGCTCCTTGTCTCTGGTTCACACTGACTATAGCAATTCGATGCATCCAAAGGTATTAGAAGGCATATTCATCTCCGATTAGCAGTTTTTGTAATTCTAAACAGGCCAAGAAAAATACGAGATGCCTTGGAGGTTTTGCATTGTGTAAAACAATGCTAAATATCCTTTTTATTCCTTGTGATATTTGACTAAACATATTGATACGGGAAAAACAAGAGAACACGAAAAAACTCCGAAACAGTCCACTAATCTTAAGGATTTGAGGACCCTTTTGAAGACCACTCTCAGATTCGCTATCAACAATACAATAACAAGATAAAGAGGATGTTTTTGACACCAAAACAGTACCAACACAACAAGAACAATGTGAACAATAGACAAATTTCGGATTGCACATTAACAATACAAACACACGGTTACAACATCCACACTACTACACAATTACAAAGAAACAAAAGGATAGATAGTTAGACAAATTGAAGGTATAATCTTAACAACCCAAAAGCCTATTCCACTCTTGGATCTTTAACATCATACACAACAAATACCTAACTCTTACGTTGGCACAAGTGTGACCTCGATCTCCCAAGCATCCAACGTTTCCAAGCTTGAATCCAACACGAGTGATTCCACACTCAAGTTGATTTCCCTAGTTACAAGTTTCGGCCATGGGGGCCATTCTCGCAAGAGAGAGTGTTTCAATGTTACAACTTTCAATCTTCATCCAAAACTCCTGAATGAAACCCTAAAAGGTTCTATTTATAAATATTACAAAAATAGAGTGAAATGTCCATAATGACCCCTTAGTCTCAAGTCTTCAAGTGGGTGCCCTTGGAGAGCATTATATGGATGGTTTTGGACCCTTTTTAAGTCCTAATTTGCACTTCACTTTCACACTCCAAGTCTCGGGTTCAATATATCTCACAAACATGCATCCTCGTGGTCGTACCCGTATCATCCTCCCCTTCTTGAAAAAAGATTCGACCTCGAATCCATGCCTTGCAAAATCAAGAGAAGACAAACAAGCACACATCCTCATGACATGAGGGTTAGGGTTAGCAAAATACACATATCAATATGCCATACCGAGGTGAAATAAACTTGAAGTACATCCATGGATCCTTTGTGTTGAACATAAAAAACTTAGTACAAATGTCACAAAGGAAGTGGCTATGACGAACATCAATAAATAATAAGCATGGGTCGAGACAACTCCTACCATACCCTAAGATGGTATCGGGATCAAATGGAATAAGTAGCCATGGACATGAGTTTCGGCCACTCTTACTTTCCCCTAAGGTGTCGTCCTCAAAATTAGGCATACCCTCTAGATCATTAGTGGAAATATCATGAGCACAAAGAGGGTAGAGAAAGGTGTCACACAAGCTAACTTCAGCTATGGTGTCCTTATGCATGTACTCACTAGCTTCAAGTCCATCGCCACTAGTATGCTCAACATAGGGAACACATAAAGAAGAAGTAGATGGAATTTCTAAGCATGCACCACCTTTTATTTCAAGAGAATA
>NW_025848527.1:0-3458 GCF_002878395.1 Capsicum annuum
ACAATATATGGTTCAAATGCTATTAAAAATTTATATAAAGAACATAAATCTTTTCTATTTATTTTTCATTTTATTTCTATTTCGTTAAATGTTCCTGAATAATATCTATAATGATGTTCTAATTTTTCTTCTTCATACCTATATTCGAATACTCCTCCATGACTATATTCACTTGCATCAGCTTCTACTACATATGTAAATTTTTTATTTTCATCTGAAAATTGTAATTTTTGGTAATTCTTTACAAAGTAATTTTATTTTCTGTACCTGTTTTTTGTCTTCTTCATTATATCTATATTCTACATCATTTTTTAATTTTTTCTGTAATGGTTTTAAGTTTTCTGCTAATTTTGGAATATATTTTCTTACTTGGTTTACTAATCTTAAAGATGATTGTAATTTCTTTTTTGTATCTAATTCTTCTTCTGAATTTATTATTTTTTGGACTATATGTTGTTGCATTTTGACTCGACTTTTATCTATTTGTATTCCTAAAAATTCTATCTGATTTTTCGTAATTTCTGCTTTCTTCTCACTTAAACTTATTCCTGATTTTTCTATTATATATCTATAAATTGTTCTAATAATTTTAAATGTTCTTCTTTAGTTTTTGTATATAATAGTATATCATCTATGTATACTATACAACTAGGTAATTGTTAAAAAAAACTATCCATAAAATATTGATATCTACTTGGTGCATTTTTATATTCGAACGGTAGTTCATTCCATTCATAAAATCCTTGTGTTATCGTAAATGCAGTTAATTCCTTAGATTCTTCTTCTAACTTTAAATTGTAAAATCTTGATTTACAATCAAATTTACTAAAATAATTATATCCTTGTATTAGCCTTATTTTTAATATCTTGTTTGGTATTGGGTAATTATAAGTCATTGTTTTTGCATTTAAATTTCTATAATCAATAATCATCCTACTTTTTCCTCTTTTTTGTTCACTATGTTTATTTACTATAAATGCTGGGCTATTATATTTACTATTACTTTTTTTGTATATATTGTTTTTCTAATAATTCTTATATATGCATTTTAAATTCTTTTAGATCATCAAAATTATATGTTAATGGTTTCTGGGTTACTATACTAATTTTATCTATTAATTCAATTTTTATAGTGGTTCTATGTTTTTTCCATCCTTTTAATGGATCTTCAGTATATAATTGTCCTAATTTTTTCTTAATTATTTCTATCTTATTTATTGAAAATATAGTTATTTCCTTTTTATTTACTGAAAATACGACCAGTTCTATTGTATCTTCAGTATTTTTTATATTTTTTAATTTTTGTGTAATTTTTTCACTTTCTTCTATCCAATCAATTTTCTTTCTTATTTTATTAGTAACTCTTTTTGCTCTTACTTTCTGTTTACATGGTGTTGTAAACCACCAATCTGTTCTAGTTATTATATGTGGGTATAATTTATCTAAAAACGGTATTCCTAAAAGTATATCTTTTGATGTTAGCTCATAATTATAGATTTCTTCTATTGTTAATATTTTATCCGTTACTTGTGTTTTTACATTCTTAGCTTTATAAGTAATTAAACTTCTTTCATTCTTAAATCCTTTAACTATTATTGATGTTTTTAATTTATCCCATTTACTTTCTGGTAAACAATTATATCTACATAAATTAGCTTCTGCTCCTGTATCTATCATAGACGTATAATATCTACTGTAATATCCTTCTACTACTATCTTTATTAATACATATATTTTCATATCATGTTAAAGTTCTTCTTAAGAATATTTTTTCTCTATTATATGTTATAGATAATTGTGTATGTTCTATATTGTATGGTTTTACTTGTTCAAGCCATTTAATTCCTAATATTATGTCTGCTTTTTGCATTTCTTCCTTTATTTCAAATTCTTATTTTTATTTTTCTAACTCCTATTGTTATTTTTTTTTCTGCCATATTTTTAGTGTTTGTTAAGCATCTTGGTAGATCTGGGCATATATTGTTATCAGATTTTATTTCTTTATTTTTTACTAGATATTTTGCAATATAATTTTATTCTTGTCCTGTATTTAAGAGTATTAAATATTCTTTTTCATTTATTATTCCTGTTATGTAATATTGGTGTAAATTAACTATTGAACTTGTTTCATAACTTGTTCTTTTTTATGAATTTGATGATTCTAGTTTTTCATGAGCTATTCTTTTTGTTGTATTTATTCTATCATTTATTATTTCTAAATCATCTTCTATATCTATATTTTTGTAACTATAATCATTATTATTAATTGTTTTTACGAATTGTTCAAAAGGACTTTCTATTTGTATTTTATTAATTTTATTTTTTCCTGTTATTTTGTGTTTTGTTGTTAATACATATAGATTTTTACATCTTGCTGTAAGTATTTTACTTCCTGGGGTTAGTTCTATTCCTGATATTTTTCAATGTAATATTAATGATTTATCTATATTTTTATCTGTTATTGCTACTGAATAGTTCGCACTTATAATAAATTTAAATTTTTGATATATTAAATTTCCTTTTATGACAGTTATTATCTATCATCTGCTAAATATAATTCTATTGGTGTATCTATTACTTCTCTAAAACATGCTTTTATTAATATCTCTGTACCTCCAAGGTGTACATATTTTATTAGGTCTCTACTTTTTATATCATTTATTTCTTTATTAATTAACCTTTTTGTTACTAGTAGTATACTAGCTTTACCTTTTGCATATCTACAGTCTATTACATATTCTTTTTGACTTACTACGTAGTATTCTTTCTTTTTCCTAGTAAATATACTTTTTATTGTTGGTATTTTAAATATTTTTTCTACACTTAAGTCTAACTCTTTTCCTTTTATTTCATCAAATATATTATTATCAAATATTATTTTTTGATCTGTTCCTTCATCATTTAAATATTCTTCTTTTGTTATTATTTTTATATTTTCTTCAGTTATTTGATTTATTTGTATATCTTCTTCAATATTTAATTCGTCTAATTCACTATCTATTTCATTATCTTCTGTTTCATTATCTGTTTCATTTTCTGAAATTTCATATATACTGTCTTCACTTTCTAATTCGTGATCTATATAATCTATCTGCATATATTCTGTATTTTTTATTTTTATTTTTGATATTTATTTATGTTTTGGGTTTTTAGGTAATTTACAAACTCTAGCTAAATGTCTTAATTTTCCACAATTATAACAAGTACATTCTTCTTTTTCCTATATGGTCTTTTATGTTTATAATTTTTTTACATAATATCTTTTTCTTGGTTTTTTATATTTATATTTTGATTCTTATATTTTTTATATTTCTTATATCTTTTTATTTTCTTATAATATCTTTCTTCGCATCCAAATTGAGGTGCTATTTTATCTTTGTAACATGCTCAATTTCTTATTAATGTTTTTTCCATTTTTATTTCTTCTCTATATTTTTCACATAAGTTTCTATACCATT
>NW_025848528.1:0-1102 GCF_002878395.1 Capsicum annuum
GAGGGAGGGGGCAACCCCCACTTTTTAGTGAGGGGGTATAAATGATTTGGGCAGTTGGAGTAGCCTCCGGTCCCTTATTTATTTTTTGAAGGTTGTATAGAGGATTGGGTGTCTTTTGTAGAGAGCCATGTCATGCTGTAGGCTCTTTACTTTTTGGTATACTACTTGTATACGACCTAGTTTGGACCTGTGATTAATGAAATTGTTTACCTGATAAAAAAAAAGAATCCAACCAATTTACAATCTATAAATTTGGAAAAAAAAATCAACAAATTGATCCAGAGGTTGGATGCAGCCACAAGAAGAGCAAACAAGAAATTGCATCGTATTTGAAGAAACATAATTACAATAATTTCAACAAAAAAAATTTGAGCAGTTTCAGAGCAAAAAATGGTAGAAAATCATATCTTGTTTTCAAGAAAATCAAGTTGTAGAGATCGTAAAAATTAAGAAAATTGCTCTACTTTTGAAAAATTGAATTGGCTTTTAAAAGAAGATATGGTTCTCTCTAAAAGATACTCAATCCTGTTATTCAAAACTGTTTCAGTCTCAGCTCCCAAGCTCAATCCTGTTATTTCATCCGCTTGTAAATTGATGAAAGATGCTCCTGCCTTGAGAAAATCGATCGCTTGGAGATTTTCCAGGTACTACTCATTTTTCTAATACATCATAAATAACTTTTTCCAAACATCTCATTTGTACGCCTCAGTTTTAAAGTTTTGTTACAACCTTTTCTTTTTTAGGAATATATACGTGATTTAGAGAGCGAAGAGGAGGAGCAAAGGAAACTGCGGATGGTATATTGCTAATTAGACTCGGGGGTTAAAATTAAATTTATGTTTGGAGACTTTGATTTATCTCTTTCTCACTGGGCATACACTGTTGATTTAAATAGGAAGAATTGAGGAAAGTTGAACGTAAAAATCGTGATGAGTTCCGAAAACTGATGGAAGAACATGTTGCTGCGGGAATACTTAATGCAAAAAACTAACTGGCGTGATTATTGCATCAAAGTTAGTTTTTCTTAGTTTTTCGTTCTTGTGTTCAGTGAGAGTGATTACCTTCATGAGTTCCCTTTTCGTCTTTTTGAATTTCTCATCCA
>NW_025848529.1:0-1667 GCF_002878395.1 Capsicum annuum
TTGACTCATGTAATTTCCAATGAACCCCCTCTTGAATTTCAGATTTAGCCATCATTCACTAATTTCTAACATTCGACATTATGCCATTGTCTGGAAATTTGCTAATATTTTTCCATAATTCACAAGTTCTTAATTAGCCACCAATTGTCCACTAAGCACCATTCATTTACTAGTCATTCCTTAGAAATTTCACATCAATTTATCTTTTTATCATGTAATAGTAAATACCCAAAATTGAATAGGTCATAATATAAAAAATACCCGAAATTGACTCATAATATAAGTAGTACCCAAAATTGAATCGACATAATATAATCAATAATTGAAATTGAACTGGTCATAATATAATAAATACCCAAAATTGAACTGGTCATAATGTAAGCAATACCTGGAATTGATTTGTACATAATATAAACATCATCATCATCATAAGTCGTATCATTAATAGCATAACCAATCGCATGATCAATAGGTTTCAATCCTCACATTTACGGACATGACCATCCAGTTTCAAGATTTCTTACTACTATTGTTATACACATTCCCACAATCCCTAAATAATGTGAAGGTTCACCAAAGCTAACATGTGTCATAGCCTAAGGTGGGTTAAGAGTCCACTGCTAATCCTTGAGGTTCATTTTAGGAAAATTTCTACCCAAACTAGGCTTGTTGACATCTAAAAGTGTACTTAGATACCTTAAGCCTAGTTTGGGTAGAAATTTTCCTAAAATGAACCTCAAGGATTAGCAGTGGACTCTTAACCCACCTTAGGCTATGACACATGTTAGCTTTGGTGAACCTTCACATTATTTAGGGATTGTGGGAATGTGTATAACAATAGTAGTAAGAAATCTTGAAACTGGATGGTCATGTCCGTAAATGTGAGGATTGAAACCTATTGATCATGCGATTGGTTATGCTATTAATGATACGACTTATGATAATGATGATGTTTATATTATGAACAAATCAATTCCAGGTATTGCTTACATTATGACCAGTTCAATTTTGGGTATTTATTATATTATGACCAGTTCATTTTCAATTATTGATTATATTATGTCGATTCAATTTTGGGTACTACATATATTATGACTCAATTTCGGGTATTTTTTATATTATTACCTATTCAATTTTGGGTATTTACTATTACATGATGAAAAGATAAATTGATGTGAAATTTCTAAGGAATGACTAGTAAATAAATGGTGCTTAGTGGACAATTGGTGCCTAATTAATAACTTGTGAATTATGGAAAAATATTAGCAAATTCCAGACAATGGCATAATGTCGAATGTTAGAAATTAGTGAATGATGGTTAAATCTGAAATTCAAGAGGGGGTTCATTGGAAATTACATGAGTCAACTATCGCCTCCTCACAGCCGACTTGCCAGCAGAACTGTATACTTTACAAAACAAATTAGATTTGAAGCAAACTAATTGAATTTAAAGTAAACAACACGAAGATTTATCCTGCTTCGGAACACCAATATGGTGTCTATATCCAGTCCCCTTGGGTTTTAATATTTCCTTTGATATTTCAGTGTTGGTCGAGTACAGTGATGAGAAACAAGTTTCAAAGACTTGTTTTGTTCTTCAAATATTTAAGACACATCTTCAATTTGTAATACAAATTGAAGATGTGTCTTAAATATTTGAAGAACAA
>NW_025848530.1:0-1676 GCF_002878395.1 Capsicum annuum
TCATATATACCTAACTTAGGATCAATACATATACTCCAACACATATAACAATGACTAATGCACGTAATTAAGTACGGGGTGTTACAGTAACACCCCACATTTTGGGCTAGAATAAAAACCATGATTTCGATGCGTTGATAATCCTGAAGCCATAAATCCTATGCCACTATGGCATGTTAATTAATTACGTAGTATGTGAATCCATTCAAGCTTGAATTTATACCATAGAGGTCCTTCAACTCAAGGACGAGTTGAAACTATTTCGATCTATTAAGTTTTAATGGACTTTGTAATTTGTGTCAGTTTCCATCGACTATAAATCTCTGTATATGTCAAATTATAGAGCCTACTATGTGTCAAATGATAGGTCTTCAATTAAGATTTCCAATGATACCAATTTTGCTAAAATTCGACACTCGAGCAAGAAGTTATGGCCTTTAAAAGTAGTAGGAGACGCCTATGTAAACATAGGCGATAGCCTAGGCACCGCCTATGTAAAGGTTTTAGGTGACTTAAACACTCCATTTTTGGGGAAAAATGGTCCTTTTCCACCCTTATTTAGCCATAAACACGAAATTCAGTTCCTAAAGACCCTAAAATACACCTTCATTCATCCAAATTGTTCAAGAACTCTCTCTAGGGTTTCAAAATAAAAACCCAAATAGTTCAAGATTCAACCATGGGTTTTCAAAACAAATTGAAGATTTGGAATCTCCGCAACGTAGGCTTCGAGAAAGCACCTATCATATTCGCATATAGAGGTACGTGGGGTTATTCAAAATTCTCATGGGTGTAGTTTTTATGAACATGCATGCTTTTAAATGAGGGTTTTCAATCAAATTCTAATAACTTGCTTTCAATATGATTTCTAAGTCATCTTTCTTTATGTCATGAGAATTGTTTGCCCATATACTTCAATGGTTGAAACCATGCATATGTTATTTGAGACTTTCCATGGAAGTTTGATAAATATGAATGATAAATTGCTTTCAAATTCCCATGATAATGTCTTGATACCCCATATCATATTGTGATCAACAAAAGAGAGCATGAATTTGAAATAAATATTGTTCACCACTTGTAAATGATGAAGCACCTTGGTTTTTACATGGTTATGCATATGTGGAAGTGATATTGAGGACTTGCAAGTCAGGTATGATGATACCCTACAAATTATGATATGTGATTGAATCAGATAAAATTTGAATGCATTGATTTTACATGAGAAAGGTGGATGCCCGAAGAAGGCGTTTGAGAGTAAAGGCTTATCGCTGGAAAACGTGTTTGCCGACACGAAATTTGGGTACCAGGCTAAGTGATCTTGTGTACTTGACTTCATGTCATTCCTAAATTGGGACTATAGGTAGGAGCCCGGGCTAAGTGATCTTGGGCACTACCATTGGGTTGAGACACCATGCTATGTGATCTTATGTGTCTCTCCCTCACTTATACTCTAATCTCGGTGGCAACCGAGGTTAGGCAGTTGGTGTAAATTATGTAGGGTATTCCACCTACCTCAGTTGCATTTCATTGTTATTGAGAAACTATTGCATTACACCTATGTGTTTTCAAATGATTTGATACGAAATTGCTTTATAATGGCTCTCAACTATATTTTGTAAAAATATTATGTTTTGTTTTGATATCTCTGCGTGCCAGTACTTTTGTGCTGACCC
>NW_025848531.1:0-970 GCF_002878395.1 Capsicum annuum
CCTCCCTCAGCTCCAAAGGGAAAAACTTATCCAGGAATGCATCCTGGAACTCTTGCCAAGTTATAGGGATAGCTTCCTTACCTCTACCTTTTCTCCAAGCAACAACCCAGTCAAAAGCAAGGTCTTTGAACCTATATGCAGCCAACTCTACACTATGTTCCTCAGATACATGCATCACCTGAGTAATCTTCCGCACCTCCTCTAAAAACAACCGTGGATCCTCATCAAACTTGGACCCATAGAATTTCGGCAGATTCATCCGCATAAAGTCACGGATCCTGGCAGCAGCTGAATCACCTCCCTACTGCTGTGGAGCCGGGGCCTTGTTGGCCTAAACATTTGCAGTAACAGCTTGGGCTAGCACCTGAAAGGCTGCCCAATATTCAGCATGAGATACGTTTTCATTCAATGGGTCAGCAGGTTGAGGTTGCTGACCATCATTATTTCTTTTCGCTCAACGTGGAGGCATATTTTTGAAAGAGGAGAGCACGAATCAATAGCAGAGAGAGACACTTTAAGCACGATAGACTTCTGAAAGAAAGAATCACACTTTTTCATAAAATGTCTTGTAGACTCTACTTAACGCGGCTTGTCAGATTCCCTAGGACACCTTAAAACCTTAGGCTCTGATACCAAGTTTGTAACGCCCCAGAAAATGGGTTCCGGAGCGTCACACGGTGCTTGAGGCTACGAGTAGCCCCAAGCAAACCCTTTGAGCCATTTTCATTTAATTCAACACAAATCAATGGGGTTTTCATAAATAACCCTCAAATATCAACAAAGTAATCATCATCCAAGAATAAAAGAATTTCAGAAAGATAACAAAATACGACTTATTAGTCAACTCCCAACATCTATACTAGTCTAACAAGCCTCTAAGAAAATCAATAAAACTAGCAAGCCATTGAGACATGCCCCAACTGACTCATACTCAGTTATCAAATGTAAATGATTCCGTGAAACCAACATC
>NW_025848531.1:1070-1608 GCF_002878395.1 Capsicum annuum
AACTTCAGAAAGATAACAAAATACGACTTATTAGTCAACTCCCAACATCTATACTAGTCTAACAAGCCTCTAAGAAAATCAATAAAACTAGCAAGCCATTGAGACATGCCCCAACTGACTCATACTCAGTTATCAAATGTAAATGATTCCGTGAAACCAACATCAGACATCACATCCTCAGAACATGAGGACTCACTACGACAAAGGATGTAGAACAGCATGCCCGAAGAATCACTGTCGAACCTAGAACTGAGCACCTAAACCTACATTCCAAGAAAATGTAGCCCACATTCGAATACCATGGAAAGAAACCAAGTATATGGGGGTATATGCAGTTGTATAAACATCATCATCATAAATATTTATAAGAAATATGCAGGATGTATGAAAGACTCACATAGCCCGAAGAAAATCATCATAATCATGAGAGGATGAAATAAGTACAATAACACATATGAGTCATCATATAATTCGTCAATCACTTTCAGTTCATCAAGAATATCAATTCTCATAATGTAAATATCATTTAAATCTTTCA
>NW_025848532.1:0-1268 GCF_002878395.1 Capsicum annuum
CAAGTGTCAAAAGTACGAAATACCCAGAGCTAACCTACAGGAATTTTCGAAGCTTTCACACAATTCGTTCAACACCTTGCATGCCAGGTCAAAACAAGTTTTTATTACGCTTGGGTTGGTTTTGGGAAGTGCAATTAGCTTGTTGTAACCTTGTAATTTTTGGGTTATATAATTTGTGTTTGGTTCTTTAATATTTGTAGCTCTGGGGTTAAGGTTTAGGAAAGTTTGTACTCTGTAGATATTTTCTATGTATTTTTGGGCTGTATAGTTGTAAACTTTTTTTATCTTGGTTCAGACTATCTCGGTATGTGGTAATTTGTGGGGGTATGAACAAGGGATCTTTTTGTGTTTTTGGTATAAATGGTTTCTCAAATATCTTATTCATATTCATGTTCTGATATCTTTGTCTACTAACTCCTCTGCTTGTACCTGCAGAAGTAGATTGATAAGTGTTATGGGTTTTATGAAGTGTCCCATCGTCTCCTTCTAGCTCTGGAACTTTAATGTCTTCCGATCGACATAGCTCTGCACACTGCTGAGTTAGCTGATTTGTAGCTATAGACTTCAGTTTAACTTCATTAGTCTTTAGCTTTTCTATTTCATTACCCATACTGTCCACTTTCATTGAAAGCGTAGTAGGGTGTTGAATATTTTTTCTAAAGTATCCTCTTCTATTATATCAGTTTGTCTAGCTTTGTCTTGATATGTAATCTGCAATAACATTTTTGTTAGTACTAATTACTTCAATTATAAATGTGAAATTTAATATATTCAAGACTAGTCTCTGAATCTCTTTTGTTGTAACTGAATTTTGTATTTTCTTTGTTAACCACCAGCATACCTGTGTATTATCCGTTTGTACAATAAACTTGTTATATACAATATATGGTTCAAATCTAACAAACATTTATATAATGAACATAATTCTTTCCTGTTTATTTCCCATTTTATTTCTGTTTCATTGAACGTACCTGAGCAGTATCTACAATGGTGTTCTAATTTTGCTGCTTCATATCTGTATTTAAGTACTCCTCCATAACTGTATTCAGTAGCATCTGCTTCTACTATATATATAAATTTTCTATTTTCATCTGGAAATTATAGTTTTGGTAATTCTTTACAAAGTAATTTTATTTTCTGAACTTGTTTTTTATCTTCTTCATTATAGTTATATTCTACATCCTTTTTTAATTTTTTCTGTAGTGGTTTTAAAGTTTCTGCTAATTTTGGAATATATTCCCTTACTTGGTTTACTAATCCTAAAAATG
>NW_025848533.1:0-1972 GCF_002878395.1 Capsicum annuum
TCCAGACAGGTAAGTTAGGATCACTATAGGTCTTTTCTTCGGCTTGTAATGTAGGCTAAGCGCTAGTATGATATTCAATGACATTTAGAGTGACTAAGACTCCTTGGCACTACCTTAACTTTTGGGGTTCACTTATTAACCTTTTTCTTCTTTTTCTCCTTTTCTTGATCACACATTATTCAGGATGGATGTGGCTTTTCTTTTTCATTCTTTTTCTTTTCTTATTCTTCTTCCACACCACCCAACTTTTTATTTTTTTTACTTATTCTTTTTCTTTTATTCTACCTTTCTTCATACCCAGTTTGCATTACGCACCCCTATGAAAGCCACCCTCAACTTAGGTTGTTTACCTAAGGCAAGGTGTACAGTGTCCAAGGAGGACCAGGGCCAAAACAGGTTCATTATGATCTAAATAGGAAGGTGATAGATGTCATAGAAAGAAATGGTCAATTCAGGCTCAAAATAGGGATCAAAAGATATCATGCATACTGGGAAGGTCTTAGGCAAAAAAAATGACTTAAAAATCAAAACGACCTATGATCCTTTCCTAACCCCTATCTTTTAACCAAGGTAAGACTAACCGGGCAAGCTCTAGATTCAACACACACAGAGAATTGAGTAAGACCTCACACAGACATGGCATAATGGTACATCACAAGTTACTACCCATTCGGTTCATGCAATTGTTAGCACTGATTATCATGTCCCTAGTACTAATGCCATAAAAAGATTTACAGTAGCCACATATAAATGCATATTACATAGTTATAAAACAGACCAATAGAGAGGTGTTTATCCGTCTTAAAAATCAACAAAAATATGTCAACTGCTCTAGATACTTATTTTTCTCCAGTTAACCACAACACATCACAAAACAAACACAATATGCCTAAACGTGCCGGCTCTACTAGGAATAAGACTCTGGTGAAAAGAGGCACGACAACAAAAATCCCAGGAGGACATCACACCCACAAGTAGCCCCACGCTCAACTTAATATCACGCAGTGTTCCCAACGCGTCAACCCAAAACAAGAGAGTTAGAAAATACCTGTGGCACCATGGGTGCGAAGATCTGATGTCAATCACACAATACAAATACAAACAACAAAATACCTTGGGTTGCCTCCCAAGAAGCGCCTAATTTAGTATCGCGGCACGACCCAACTCAGGTTTTTCCTCCATCTTGAGGATATGAACTTTACCCCCAACTTAGAGTCCATCTTCTTACCTCGCTCTTAGGGAGATGGTACAAAGATTAAGAAGCTGAGTAATGATGATGCATGGTAAACAACTCAACTTTAAAGTGAGTTGTGTTTTTGTGTTGCTTATCAAGTGTAAAATAAAGAATATAGGATTCTTGTTCCTCATCTTCACAGTCTTCCACTATTTTAGATGATTCCACAGACAAGATATCATCTAAACATAATGTGGAAAAATGCTTCAAGTGTGGCCCAACAAATCCTACTTCAAAATTTACACTATCCTCTACACACTCACTTTTATTCATCTTCTCAATATTTTTACTTTGAATTGGGATAGAGTCTTCATAAGAGATTGGCTTGGCTTCTTCTTTTGCCTCTAGCACCATTTTCTCAATCTTGGCATCATCCCTTATGGTTGGATCGGTTGGTTGGGAAATTTCTAAGGGTTGATCAACATCAAACACATCATCAATATAGGAATCTTGCTCTTTATCATTACACTCTTCCATTATTTTAAATGATACCACAAACAAGATATCATCTAAACATAATGTAGAAAAGTGTTTTGGATGATTGACCTCGATATCCATCTCTTCTATCCTTTCTCTTTCCTCGTTAAATGCCCTAATGTCTTGACGTATGTCATATATGGTATCATTCATTGTGTTTATATGATCCAACATTAGTTGAAGCATAGCTTCAATGTCACTCTTTCCAGTGCTGCGTTCTTCCTTTTCTTGACCATAAGACCTGCCATACTCATAAGAAGA
>NW_025848533.1:2072-5387 GCF_002878395.1 Capsicum annuum
AGTGACATTGAAGCTATGCTTCAATGTCACTCTTTCCAGTGCTGCGTTCTTCCTTTTCTTGACCATAAGACCTGCCATACTCATAAGAAGAACTAGAACTTGACGCCATGTCAAGGGTCTGACGCCTTATCACGGACGGCATTAGATTAACTCCAGTTGTCTTCAAGTTCTATCTAAAGCTTATGATGTTGTTGACGCTGCATCACGGATCTGACGGCGTTTCACTATCGTCGTCAGATGTCTTCTCCTTTTGCTAATTCTCTGCTTGACGCCCTTATTGACGCCATATCACAACTTTGACGCCATGTCACTAACGTCGTCAAAACTGCTTCTCAGACTGCAACTCCTTGGTTAAGGCTGACGCCAATGCTGATAGCCTATCACAAGGCTGAAGACTTATCACGGTTGTCGTCAACCATATTTTCAGCTTTTTTTGCTCAGATTTCAACTCTTTTTCTCTATTGTTATTTATTTTCATGCATCTTGACTTTCCTACAAAATCTTAAGAAATAACATCAAAAACACCAATAATTACTTAAGAACTTACAATTATTTCAAGTTAAAAAGTCTTAAATGTGCTAAAAAAATCTACCACATCAAAAGGGCCTTCGAAGCTTTGCACTGCATCTAACAAGAACGGAAAACCAATATAGTTATTGCCCTGGCCAAAATTTATATGGTTGGATTGCTCGCTCGGGGTGATGATTATATGCAGAAGGTCTGGTAGGAGAATATCTTCAAGGGAAAATAGGTGGTTGATGGAAGACTATATCATTTGAGAGATAATTAAAGAAGAGACATAGGGTAGAAAGTAACTTCGAGCAAATCTGGCTGATGGAATTATCTTAACAGATGCAAAAATCTGAATCTAGTGCAAATATGAAAGTGTATCCGGTAATGTAATTTCATCTGTTGTGTCTCTGAAAAAAAAACAATACAGATGGACACTTTGCTAGGGAGCTGCATGGTCGGGATTATCACCTAGATAGAAAATAGGAGAAGACCAAAAAAGAAGCCTCACGGGCATCGAGTTACGCCAACAACAGCTGTAGTAAATAAGGAATCTCAGCGAAGGCGGCGATTTCTGAATTTTAAATTTCATCCCATGCTTTCTTGTTTGTGTTTCCGATCAAGTCCACTGTCGTTGACCTGATCGGAACCACAAACGAGATTGAAAGGCAAATAGAGTATCACTGCTTCCTTAGCAATATGATTATAATTGATTGTGTTTTCTTGCCTTAACATGCTTTCAACATTCCTTGGAGAAGATCAGATGATTGTTGTAGTATGTGAATTCCGATAATTTTCAAGCTTGCCTCCAGCTTGTTGATTCTGTATTCAAGCTGGTCGTTGCCGTCTTTGAAGTTAGTAAGGAGTTCTTCGCCTCTTGTGAGCTCGATCTTGACGGTGTAGACTTTTGCATAATAGATATCTTGTCATCTATATTGGAGAAGAGCGATCAACAGAAAGGCTGAGAGATTGAGCTCGTTCAATTTGTGCACTAACTCAGTCATATTATTTTGATAGGATAATGAGCTTGGAGTTACGTAACGTTTGATAGGTTTGGCAGAGACAGTTTAGATCACACGCTATGTAAATCCATGCTTACTAATTTATCAAATTGGTTAAGCAAGATGCATGGAGCAACGCTCGGTAAAAGTGTGTTGTTCAACTGTTGGGACAACATCTTCAACATGCATTAACACATTTTGACCTAAAACAAACACAAAGACCCTTCATGTATCATTTAAGGCTTATGAAGAAAGTGTTCTGAAGGGCTTCTAGAATGCCACAACTTTCAAGGTAGTGTTTCTGATTGAGCTCACAAGAGACGAGGAACTCCTTACCAACTTCGAAGATGGAAACAATCAGCTTGAATACAGAACAACAAGCTGGAGGCAAGCTTGAAAATTATCGGGATTCACATACTACAGCAAGCTTTTGATCTTCTCCAAGGAATGTTGAAAGCATGCTAAGGCAAGAAAACACAATCAATGTATCCATATTGCTAAGGAAGTAATTATACTCTATTTGCCTTGCAATCTCGTTTGTGGTTCCGATCAGGTTTTGACCTGATCGAAAACACAAACAAGAAGGCATGGGATGAAATTTAAAATTCAGAAATTGCCGCCTCCGCTTAGTTTTCTTATTTTAACTGTAGTTGCTGTTGGCGTAAGATTTCTAGGCTTGCTGAACATTATTTCTACCCTCGATGCCCGTGAGGCTGCTTTGTTGGTCTTCTCTTATTTTTTACCTAGGTGATAATCCCGACCACGCAGCTCCCTAGAAAAGTGTCCATCTACATTATTTTTCTTTCAAAGACACAAGAGATGAAATAACATTACCGGATACACTTTCATATTTGCACTTGATTCAGATTTCGCATCTGTTAAGATAATTCCATTGGCCAGATTCATTAGAAGTTACTTTGTACCCTATGTCTTTTCTTCAATTAGCTCTCAGATGATATAGTCTTCCATCAACCACCCATTTTCCCTCGAAAGCATTCTCCTACCGCACTTTCTGGCATATAATCATCACCCCGAGCGAGCAACCCAACCGTATAAATTTTGTCTAGGGAAATAACTATTTTGGTTTTCTATTCTTGTTTGATACAGTTCGAGGCTTTGAGGGCCCTATAAGGGTACAATGCACACTTAAAGTTAAGTCCAATCGCTATTGGATTTCTGCAGTGACGACAAATATTAATCCCTTCTCAAAACTTGACACGCATAAACACGAGCAACAACCGTCAGTAATTTGTAACAGGGTATCTGCACCATCTTCATGAGGTCCTCAGTCTTATCAATTTCGAACCCATCAAACTTAACGATACAATGCAGGATCTTATTGGAATGATTAATGCCTAATCGTTTAAAAACTACATTCACAAAAATATTGTACTTTGTGTTGTCCCGGTGACATTATCAGTAATACATACTTAACTCCCACACATATGATAGTGGATCCATCTGCACGCACCTTATTCTTCCTAGCCCATCTATGGCTTAAATTGAATAAACAGATGACTAGCTTCTTGCAACAGATGACACATCTGTTTATATTGTCAAACAATTGGAGACATCTGTTACGACAGTTGATCAACCTACTGCAGAAATCAAACAGATATATACATCTATTGCAAAAGATTGCCAGTATGTTGTAAGTTATCTAACAGAAAGAATATATTTTACAACAGATTACCCATATGTTAGATTTATTTTAAAGCATTTTTCTTTTCTTTCCGAGATACAATAATTTATAAATAGGTCCCTCCTTACAAATATGAATGATCCAGATTCGTACAAGAATATT
>NW_025848534.1:0-1777 GCF_002878395.1 Capsicum annuum
GGTTATCATACATCTTGTTCATAAGTAGGATTTGCAAGTAAACATAGCATAATCTCATAAGAATAGTTCATGGGTATTCCAACAACATTTACAAGGCACATTAACAACATAGAAGTCATTGGAACATAAGGGCATATCATGAATCCTTCACTTAGTCACAATTTAGCTATATTGCATGATTTCTAGTTCCTTAGGCATTTGATCAAACACCTTACATGCACATCTTAGGGATGTGTAAGGAGTATTTAAAGACTTAATTACTATTAAAATAACTCAAGACAGAGTGTTTTTGACACCTAGGATTGACTTAGGCGGCGCCCAAGTGAGCGCCTATGCTTGGGTTGGGCGGCGCCTAACCAATCGCCTATGCTTGGGTTGGGCGGCGCCTAACCAATCTCCTAGTCTTGGGTTGGGCGACGCCTAACCAATCGCCTATGCTTACTGTCTCTCACGAAAATGGGCATAACTTTTTGTTCGGGTATTGGATTAAGGCAAAATTGGTATTGTTGGAAAGCTAATTTGATTCTCTACAATTTGTTGGGTATAAATCATCCAAAATACCATATTAACATTGAGTTATACTCGTTCAAAGATGACTCTTGCAAAATCAAACACTGAAACTTGATGGATTCAAAAATTCTTATGAACATGCTTAATGCATCATAAGCTATCCTATCACTACGATATTCATTGTAAGTCATGTACTCAAATATGAATCATAGGTTAGGAGATTGCATACATAGGAATACTTATTGACCTCCTAGCTTAGAAACATGCAGGGTATTACAATATCTCCCCCTTAGGAACATTCATCCTCGATTGAGAATTTACTGAGAAGGGATACAAGACAATAGAACCTGAACTGAACATGAAGAATTGAAACTTGATCTCATGACTGACGTCTAAACATACTGAACTCGTTCATATCTGATGTACGGACAACTGAAACATGAATGCATGACTGAGTATGAAATAGTTAATAGGTACCAAGTTTATACTGGAAACATAAACGTGAAACTGAATAAGATTAAGAAGAACTGTTACCTTGAGCTTGATCTGAATTGGCGGGGAAGAGGTGAGGATACTTGGTACGCATATCTGCTTCTTCTTCCCAATTAGCTCCTTCATGAGACTGATTTCGCCAAAGAACCTTGACTAGAGGGACTTCTTTGTTCCTTAATCTACGAGTTTGATAATCTAAGATTTCGACTAGAATCTCTTCATAAGAGAGGCCGTTCTGAATGTCGATGCTCTGAATAGGGACAACAACTATTGGGTCACCTATGCACTTCTTTCGCAAAGAGACATGGAAGAATGGATGGACTGAGGCTAGATCTAACGGCAACTCAAGCTCATAAGCTACCTTGCCGAAGCGACAAAGAATTCTAAAGGGACCGACATACCAGGGACTAAGTTTCCCTTTTTTGTCGAACCTCTTTACTCCCTTCATGGGAGAGATCTTAAGATAGACATAGCCATTGACCTCAAAATCGAGATCCTTTCTACGAACATCTGCATAGGACTTCTGTCGGCTCTGAGCAGCCTGAAGTCTCTCTCTGATCAACTAAACTTTCTCTAAGGCATCAAATACTAAGTCAGGACCTATGATTGAGGCCTCACTAACTTCAAACCAACCAATCGGAGATCTATATCTCCTACCATAGAGAGCTTCAAATGGTGCCATCTGAATACTAGAATGATAGCTATTGTTGTATGCAAACTCAATCAAAGGCAAGTGGTCATCCCAACTTCCCTTGAAGTCAATTACACACGCCCT
>NW_025848535.1:0-5422 GCF_002878395.1 Capsicum annuum
TTTTATCAATCAAACAAATTCTAACATTTCAACTTATTTTAGAACTCAAAACTTAGATTTCAATATTTCGAATCAATGATATAGAGAAACTAGGGTTGTGATCACTATGACTATTAATCTCCATTGAATAATAACTGTTCATGATTATCGTGATAGGTGGGAACAACAGATTATCCCTGCCGATGATACTATCTGACTTATCTCTTGACCTCACCAAATAATTTATTATCTAATTCTGTCAAACTTAGATAACTTATCTATTTTCAACCGGATGTTATCTCAGGTAGATTGATCCAGTTACGACATCAATCAATAAATAGAAGGTTGGTAGCTTCTGAGTCCCTGTTGATAATCCACGACCTCTAGTCTATTTCTCCATTAGAAGCAAATAAAAACTAAGGCATAACCTAATGTTTGCAACCAATAGATTCAAGTTAAAACAACAGAATTTCAAGACGTTCCCACAATCACTCAAACCTTAATCCAACTATTAAATCAATGAAATAATAATCATAGATCCCATAACCCTAGTTATGGGTTTTTAGTTGCTCATAAGATAGAAAGAGATAACAAAGATTGAATTCATAACTTAAAGCAAGTGAACTTACAAAAGATGAAATTCAAAGTTGTTTCTCCTTCAAGTACCATAAGAATTTCCCACAACTAAATCAAAGGATGGAAAATTGAATTTCTAAGTTAAGAGACTAAAGAAAAGTAAAGTCGTCTTTGGAATAAGTTCTAGACGTTCCTAGATGTCCAAGATGCCCCATGAAACCCTAAAGTTGCTATTTATACCCGTACTTTAAGAAAAAATTCGAAATAAAAATTTCAGAATTTTTACTTTTGTGACGCCATTTGTGATAGGCTATCACAAACCTGACGCCCTCCGTGATAGTCTATCACAAATCTGACGACCTCCGTGATAGCCTATCACAACCTGACGACCTCCGTGATAGCCTATCTCAAACCTGACGGCTTATCACAACATGTCGTCAGAAAATCTTCAATTTTCTTGTTCTCTGCCTAAACCTGACGACCTCCGTGATAGCCTATCACAAACTTGATAGCTTATCACGACATGCCGTCAGGAAATCTTCAGAAACTTTTCAAAACTAAATTTCTTGCATCTTTTCACCAAAAATCATCTTTCTTGATGTAGATTTCATGTATTTCCATGCATCTTGGTTTGCCTACAAAATCATAAGAAATATCATCAAAAACACCAGTAGTTACTTAAGAACTTACAATTATTTCGAGTTAAAAAGTCTTAAATGTGCTACAAAAATCTAGCATATCAACACCCTCAACTTAAAACAATTGCTTATCCTCAAGCAACTACATAACATCATAATACGATGCTTAACCAAGAGACACATAAGATACCTATGACAGTTGATTATCAAGTTTAGCTCAAAACACATTACCCTCTCCATTTTCAATCACCTTAAACCCAACTATGCATATAAATGAAGATCCACAATGTGACTCACAGGATTCAAGATATGGCATTAATTCAGCAACAACAACCATGCATGTACCAATATTACATTATCCAAATAAGTTAACAGCTAGTAATGCAACCGATGTGTCCTTACAACAAAGAAGTCCCTCCTCACTCATATATGAACTCAAGCATGTCAATGCGGGGACGGTCAAGAGACACTCACTCTCAGAAAGAAATTCCAATCAATGTATGTCAAATACCATATGCTTGCCCTTATTTTCATTACCAAGGTGTCCAGACAGGTAAGTTAGGATCACTATAGGTCTTTTCTTCGGCTTGTAATGTAGGCTAAGGGTTTGTATGATATTCAATGGCATTTAGAGTGACTAAGCCTCCTTGGCACTACCTTAACTTTTGGGGTTCACTTATTAACCTTTTTCTTCTTTTTCTCCATTTCTTGATCACACATTATTCAGGATGGATGTGGCTTTTCTTTTCTTATTCTTTTTCCACAACACTCAGCTTTTTATTCTTTTTCACTTTTTCTTTTCCTTTTATTCTACCTTTCTTCATACCCAGTTTACATCACGCACCCCTATGATGGCCACCCTCAACTTAGGTTGTTTTCCTAAGTCAAGGTGTACAGTGTCCAAGGAGGACCAGGGCCAAAACAGGTTCATTATGATCTGAACGAGAAGGTGATAGGTATCATAGAAAGAAATGGTCAATTCAGGCTCAAAATAGGGATCAAGAGATTCATGCATACAGGGAAGGTCATTTAGGCCAAAAGTGACTTAAAAATCAAAACGGCCTATGATCCTTTCCTAACCCCTATATTTCAACTAAGGTAAGACTAACCGGGCAAATTCTAGATTCAACACACACTGGGAATTGAGTAAGACCTCACACACATATGGCATAATGGTACATCACAAGCTATTACCTATTTGGTTCATGCAATTGTTAGTAGTGATTATTATGTCCCTAGTACTAATGCCATTAAAAGATTCACAGTAGCCACATATAGATGCATATCACATAGTTATAAAATAGACCAACGGAGAGGTGTTTATCAGTCTTAAAAATCAACAAAAATATGTCAACTACTCTAGATACTTATTTTTCTCTAGTTAACCACAACACATCACAAAACAAACACAATACGCCTAAACATGCCGGCTCTACTAGGAATAAGACTCTGGGGAAAAGAGGCACAACAACAAAAACCCCAGGAGGACATCACACCCACAAGTAACCCCACCCTCAAATTAATATCATGCAGTGTTCTCAACGCGTCAATCCAAAACAAGAGAGTTAGAAACATACCTGTGGCACCATGAGTGCGAAGATCTGATATCAATCACACAATGCAAATACAAACAACAAAATACCTTGGGTTGCCTCCAAAGAAACGCCTAATTTAGTGTCGCGGCACGACTCAACTCAGATTTTCCCTCCATCTTGAGGATATGAACTTCACCCCCAACTTAGAGTCCATCTTCTTGCCTCGCTCATAGGGAGGTGGTACAAAGATTAAGAAGCCCAGTAATGGATGATACATGGTAAACAACTCAGCTTTAAAGTGAGGTATGTTTTTGTATTGCTTATCAAGTGTAAAATAAAGAATATAGGATTCTTGTTCCTCATCTACACAGTCTTCCACTATTTTAGATGATTCCACAGATAAGATATCATCTAAACATAATGTGGAAAAATGCTTCGAGAGTGGCCCAACAAATCCTACTTCAAAATTTACACTATCCTCTACACACTCACTTTTATTCATCTTCTCAAATTTTTACTTTGAATTGGGCTAGAGTCTTCATAAGATATTGGCTTGGCTTCTTCTTTTACCTCTAGCACCATTCCCTCAATCTTGGCATCATCCCTCATGGTTGGCTCAGTTGGTTGGGAAATCTCCAAGAGTTGATCAACATCAAGCTCATCATCAGTATAGGAATCTTTCTCTTCATCATCACACTCTTCCATTATTTTAAATGATTTCACAGTCAAGATATCATCTAAACATAATGTAGAAAAGTATTTTGGATTATTGACCTCGATATCCATCTCTTCTATCCTTTCTCTTCCCTCGTTAAATGCCCTAATGTCTTGACGTATGTCACATATGGTATAATTCGTTGTGTCTGTACGATCCAACATTAGTTGAAGCATAGCTTCAATGACACTCTTTCCAGTGCTTCTTTCTTTCTTTTCTTAACTATAAGACCTGTCATACTCATAAGAAGAACTAGAACTTGGGTTACAATAGGGGGAGGGGGCATTTGGGCAATCACTCCAATGTCCATCTTGATCATCATATAAAGAACAATTATACTCCCGGTAGGATGGAGATGGTGCACACATCTCTCTCAGGGGAGCATATTTACAATCTTGCCAAAAATGAGGTCCATCACAATATGAACATGGATCATCAAGATACGATTTCCAACCACCAAACTCATGTTCATTCCAAGATGCCATAGTAATAAGTAAATTAGAATAAAAATCTACCTAACACAAGAATTAAAAGAAAACTAAAAACAAATATTTATAAGTTTGAATTCAAGCAAGTAGGCTAAAATTCCAAACCAACTCAATACGCCAAATTGTTCCCCGACAACGACGCCATTTTTGATAACGCTCAACTTACACCTCAAATAAGTGCAAGGCAGTTGTCGTCAATATATTTACCCAACTTCGGAGTCGGGGTCGAATCCACAGGGATCAATGTGAGTGACGATTAAACTAGTTCGAAACTATAGCTACAAGTTAAATTCAAATAAATAATAAGAAAAGACAAAATAGGATTTTTTATCAATTAAACAAATTCTAACGTTTCAACTTATTTTAGAACTCAAAACTTAGATTTTGATATTTTGAATTAATGATATAGAGAAACTAGGGTTGTGATCACTATGACTATTAATCTCCATTGAATAATAACTGTTCATGATTATCGTGATAGGTGGGAACAACAGATTATCCCTGCCGATGATACTATCTGACTTATCTCTCGACTTCACCAGATAATTTATTATCTAATTCTCTCAAACTTAGATAAATTATCTATTTCCAACCGGATGTTATCTTAGGTAGATTGATCTAGTTAGGGCATCAATCATTAAACAGAAGGCTAGTAGCTTCTGAGTCCCTGTTGATAATCCATAACCTCTAGTCTATTTCTCCATTAGAAGAAAATAAAACCTAAGGCATAACCTAATGTTTGCAACCATTAGATTCAAGTTAAAACAACAGAATTTCAAGACGTTCCCCCAATCGCTCAAACCCTAATCCAACTATTAAAACAATGAAATAATAATCATAGATCCCATAACCCTAGTTGTGGTTTTTTAGCTGCTCATAAGATAGAAAGAGATAACAAAGATTGAATTCATAACTTAAAGCAAGTGAACTTACAAAAGATGAAATTCAAAGTTGTTTCACCTTCAAGTACAATAAGAATTTCCCACAACTAAATCAAAGGATGGAAAATTGAATTTCTAAGTTAAGAGACTAAAGAAAAGTAAAGTCATCTTTAGAATAAGTTCCAGACGTTCCTAGATGTCCAAGATGCCCCATGAAACCCTAAAAGTTGCTATTTATACCCGTACTTTAAGAAAAAATTTGAAATAAAAATTTCAAAATTTTTACTTTTTGTGACGCCATTTGTGATAGGCTATCACAAACCTGACGCCCTCCGTGATAGTCTATCATAACCTGACGCCCTCCGTGATAGCCTATCATAAATCTGACGACCTCCGTGATAGCCTATCACAACCTGACGACCTCCGTGATAGCCTATCACAAACCTGACGGCTTATCACAATATGTCATCAGAAAATCTTTAATTTTCTTGTTCTCTGCCTAAATTTGATGACCTCTGTGATAGCCTATCACAAACTTGATAGTTATCATGATATGTCGTCATGAAATCTTCAGAAACTTTTCAAAACTAAATTTCTTGCATCTTTTCAC
>NW_025848536.1:0-29965 GCF_002878395.1 Capsicum annuum
AAGTATAATGTAGAGGCTGACCTACATTGGGGTTCACTAACAAGGCTGTTCGGGGGAGCGTATGGTCGATAGTGGCTGTTTTAGCTATCCACCTACTCCATTTCAGCCAACTGCTCTCCCCTAAGATAAGGGTGACTCAACTATAAGTCATGTACACAACGTGTACTACGGACTTGTTGCAGAAAAAATAACTCAGGTTATGCACATGATGTTAGATATAAAGCGGTAATACGTAATAGAAAAATTGTAAGCAAAGAGCACGTAGGCACTCAACAATGATAAAATAAACAACAAACGATAACAAAAACAATGTTTACACACCCATAATGTCAAACTAAGTCTATACGACTCCCAAAAAAATAAGCTCAAATTTTGAAAGATCCCCAGCAGAGTCGCTAGAGCTGTCACACTCTTTTTTTTTAACAACAAAAAGATTGGATTTTACGGTTCGAAAGGGTTTTTATTATTAAAGTGACAAAAAGATGAAAATCTATTTTTAAAAAGGACTATTGATATTTTTTATTCAGAGTCGCCACTTGACATAATTCGGTGTGCCAAGTCACCTTTGGAAAATCCTTTTCAAAACATTTTAACTCTTGAAACTGGTTTGCAAACAGAGATTCCGGATAAGGAATTCTGTTGACCGGGGGGAATGTGTTAGGCACCCCTCGATCCCATGGTTTGACCATGGTCGCTTGGTAGGGAGTATTGGCTAACTTGACATCAACAAGTGTATAAACCACACGAAACACATAAGGCAATCAATCAAACAAACACGCCCAAACAAATCCCCAAAATAATATTTAGTCCAATTATACAGACCAAAGTAAAAAGAAATACGAAAATATAAATCCTATTCTAACCTACCCTAATACTAACTAATCTCCCATGATACCCGATGCCTCGGGAATTCATCACGCACGTCCTCCGGGTACAAAATACATCGGGGCATTCTCCACAAAAAATAATACAAGTACTTCGGGGCATTCCCTGGCCAAATGATACAATCGAATCAAGTACGACAAACTTAGAAAATATTCAATAAGCATTTCATATTCAAAAATTCAACGAAAAACTAAAACCTAAATTTTGCCTACCCGAACTTACATTGCCTATCTGTTTCCACATGTCATAACTCTTCCACGTTCAAACAATGTTTATGCTTATTCTGGATTAACAAAAATAATAATAAACCCATGTTAATCTAATTCAACCCCTTTTATTAAGTTCTCAATTCCACCCCCCTCTAGCTTCATTTTAATCAATCAACAATCAACACATGATCAAATTCATTCCTCAAACCACCATAGCCGAATTAACAAACAGCATGACCAAGATAAATAAAAAAGAGAGCGGGTTAAGAAATGGACCTTCCGATATCGAATTTCGTTGATAATATGAGTTAATAAAACCCGAGTTTGGAATCCTCGATAGCACCTTAATGACGAATAAGCTCCAAATTCGATATTAGAATAATAGCGAAGTAGCTTCGAGACCAGCGAGTATGAACTCCTAACGCAGGATTTAAATCACGAACAAGGACCCAATTGACCACAAAACCAATCAAAATCTGATATTGCCGACGAACAAAATAAAAGACAAACCCAAATCCCAACAACCCAATAAAAAACTAAAACTTGATGTAGACCGAGCTCTAGTGAGCTCCAATGATGGCTGAAATAGTGGGTTATGATGACGCTGACGCGTTCTAATGTTTCTAGGCTAGAGTCACTTCGAAGCCGATCAAAAAACGATAAGATTTCTCAGATTTCGAGATGGTTCAGATAAGTCAACACACTGGACGGACCTCCGGCAAAGAAGTTCACCGGAAAAATAAGAAACTAAGTGGATTCTCATTCTCGTCCCCTTCCTCGATCTACCTATTTCAAAATCTTTTCCTCTAATCAATTTTTCTTTCTATATGGGTATATATCGTGAGTGTTCCATCATAAAAGAAATGAAAAGAAAGAAAGAAAAGAGAAAAAAAATCATGGTATTGGTCTTCTCTATTTTCTCTATGAGGATGATGATGAAGAAGCAAAAGGGAACCATCCAACAAATAGCTCCCCTTCCTAATCTCTATGTGCCTGAATATATATTTCTGTGAGTGGGGTGTGGGGCATGTGGGTTGGTTGAGGGGGTAGGGGTAGGATATCTTGAAATTTTCAGGGAGGTTCCTTGTGGGACCCCTTGTTATATGTTTATCCCTTTTTGCCTTTGTGGACAAGAAATATGAGGGGGAGGAAGTCACGTGGGTATGGGGTGTTGGGGGTAGGGATATGTGTAATGTGTCTTCTTTAAATTGAAAGGGTTGTTAGGATGTTAAAAAGAATAAAAGTTTTTTAGGGATTTTGTTGAGAGTTATTTTTTGTATTTTTGTGGGATGTAATTACATGGGTGAGGGTACACAGTAGGAAAAGGTAAAAATGGGTAATACGATATCGGGGAGTGACAAAATTATGTGTCTACAAATACTATTTAAGAATCAATATTACAAAACATAAATATATTATTTTTTATTTACAAAACCTGATTTTTATTGACCAAATCTAGTATCAAGTAAAAATCGGAAATTATGTCCTATATCTTTCTACAAATGCATCATCCGTAGGTGTAAAACTATGGTCAGTGAAGGTGCTAAAGTGGAGCAGTTAGATTTATTGTCACATAAAACTTGAATCTATGCAGACTTAACTAAAGATATGGCAACAAGCAAAAAAAAAAGGTTCATATATATCATACGATATTTACTAGCTCGGACAAAGTTTTTAGGCTGGCATAGTGATGATATAATAAATGCTTTAAGGTAGATGACAATTCTTCAAAATGCTCGATGCACAAGCCTAAACTTCAAGTCAAAATGCTCCGTGATGCATGAACCTAAACTATCAATAGAAATGCTTCTTGACGCATGAGTCTAAATTGCAAATTAATATGCTACTTTAGAGACGAGCATAAACTACATGTTCTCCCACCCAGCAAGAGTATAAACTGTGTAAGGACAAAAAAGAAGGTTTGCTAGGTTGAAAACCTTGAAAGAAGGGTCCTAGGTAAAACTTAGGATAACAAAAAAATTATAATTCATCTTCTTGAACTATGATATGACTTGATCCTCTTTATTGACGTACGTAGTCTTCTTGAAGTATTTACTCTAAGTTCAGTCACACGAGTTCAAAAAATAAAGAAGGGATGTGTCATTACTTGATCATAACAATATCTTTTTGAAGTGACATAGATAGCACGTGAATTAGATATTACTTTGCTTAGATCGCACCAGATGAGCAAAAGGGAAGAGTCAAGAAAGATAGAATTTAAGATGATTTTAATGTTATATTTGTATAAATCTGTCACGACCCGAACTAACGCCTCGCCGTGATGGACATCCCGATCCATCAAGGGCCAGAACGTCCTTCTCTATCTGATAATCATGCACAACATTCGAATAACTGGATAAGATGCGGAATCATAATCTGCTACGGAAACATGGTCGATTCAGAATTCAACATAAGTATGGGAACTATAAATCAACTACATCTAAATATCTTCTGACTCAGTCTGTAAAATCTCAACTACATGAAAATCTGATAATTTCTGAAACTGGGACAAGGCCCCCAGTAGACCAAAATAATACTAAGTGACACAATCTGAAAAGACGGGCCATCTGGAATAGAGAAGGCTCACCAACTAAACACTGCAACTCTGTCAGATTAATCTATTGCCTTTCTGGACCCCTAGATTAAGCCTTAGAACCTAGAGGGAGGAGGGGGGAGGGATCAATACAGATGTACTGGTATGCAAAGAAATCCAAAATAAAGCTTTTATGTAACAAAATATCGAGAGAGAAATTTGTCAATATATCATGTATGAAATAGTTCCAAAACACATGGGCAATTTTTCTGAAAAATCATAAATCATTCTGGGCAATGTAGTTCTGTTCATCGTATAAATACTGAGTTAGGTGGCACTCCCCTACAATTCTGATATTCCACGGGCGATATGAAATCAGACATTGACTCGCAGGGAATCCCCCAACCCGAGTGTGACGTAAGGGCTGGATTTTCTGATTCTCATACGCCACAAGACACTAGGCTAGGGTAATATAATATACCCGGATTGACAAATCACGATTTTGGGCAGCGGGTTGTCTGAACCCATGCCTTTTTCGGGGAACCACCTAAGATATCTTTGTGCCCATTTTCATCTTGTTCTGAATCATGCATTTTTCTAGTTTCAACATCTGAAAAGTGTGATTTCAAACATGCATTCTATTCTATTTTGAATTATCATGGCTTAATCTAAATTGGTGTCGTCACACCAAGACTTGGAAGTCCTATTTCTAAGCCATAATGCATCATGCATAATTCTTTCATTAAAACATAGTTCAGACCACCCAAACATGCAAATAGTATAAGAGATTTTATGTTTCGAAAGCATAAGTCAAAACTATGTAAGAACTCCTCAAACATAAGGTGGTCATGTGATTTTGGCAAAATCCATGCACTCTTTCATTATATATATTTTAAACATTTTACAATACAAACAAACATCTCTTTTGAATTCAAGATTCATAACCAAATCATTCATAAATCAAGACACTTCGTAACATGCTTTTCAAGATGTATTTCAAAAACAATCCATATCATGTGAAACATGGAAACAATCACATCAAGAGAGGGATAACATGTGAGTCATGCTCACAATTCGAATATAAACTTAAATCACACACACACACACACACACATATATATATATATATATATATACAATTTCAAATCATTGTAGGGAAGGTCAATAGACCAAAACAATACCATCAAGATTTTTAAAACATGAATGTATTCATAAATCTGAAAACCCATCTCTTAAAATCATGATTTCTATGCCCCTGAGATTTTAGGAAAATCCCACATATCTTTGTTCCGAAAAATAATAGGTAATTCTTGAAGCTTACGGATTGGGGATTCCAAATCTTCAATCACTTTTGAAAACCCATGGTTAAATCTTAAGATATGAGGGTTTTTAGTTTGAAACCCTAATGGAGTTTCTTGAGAGATTTTTATGAAAATAATCTTACTTTGGTGTTACTGGGATTGAATCCCGTGTTAGAGTTGACAAGGGGTTGGACAAGTTTCATTTTATCCTTAATGAGACAGAGTAAAAATATAACTGCTACCCAATTTTATGGGCCACCGTGACGCGCGACAATCGCGGTGACTCACAGGAAATTGAAAATTGGGAAATTGTCTCACATTGCGATGTGCCACGATCACGGAGTCTTATTGGAAGTTGACGAATGCAAAATTGGGATCCTCCGCGACGCGCCACTATTGCGGGGTCCTACTGGAATTTTATAATTGTTAATTAAACCCTCTCTGCGACGTGGTAAACACCTGAACTACGATGTTTTTCTACTAGCACATAAAATAGCCATAACTCCCTCACTGGGTGTCCGTTTTGGACTAATCTTATATCGAAGGAAAGCCTATTCAGTCACCTAAGTAATGAAGAGTTAAAATTTAAAGAATTCTGCAGGGAGTTTAGTATAATTCACTCTAGAAGCCCATGCTTAATACTTTTAGGGACAAATTTTAGATTGGAACTTTCGGGGTGTTACAATATCCCCCCCGGGAACATTCGTCCCCGAATATTGACACGGAACACAGACAAGCATGACTTCAAGCATATAAGGCATAGAAAGAATAAGGCAAGGATTGTACCTTCCATTTCGTCATCCACTGGGTTAAAAAGGTTTGGGTACCTAGCTCTCATGTCAACTTCGAATTCCTAAGTTGCTTCATCAATTTTCTAGTTTCTCCACAACACTTTAACTGAGGCAATCTCTTTGTTTATCAATTTTCTAACTTGGCGATCCAAAATATCTACAGGCTTTTCTTCATAGGATAAGGAGTCGGTCACTTTGATTTCATCGATAGGCAGCGCTAACGAATGGTCTCCAATACACTTCTTCAACATAGATAAATGAAATACTGGATAGGAAAAACCCAAACTGGCAGGAAATTCTAGCTCTTACGCAACACCACCTACCCTTCTCACAATTTGATAGGGTCCTATGTAGCGAGGACTCAATTTACATTTCTTTCCGAATCGTATGACTCCCTTCATAGGAGAAACTTTTAGAAATATCCAATCACCAACCTCAAACTCCAAATCTCTTCTCCTGATGTCGATATAAGATTTCTGATGACTTTGAGCTATCATAAGTCGTTCTCTGATAAGTTTCACATCTTCCATTGCCTAGTGAACAAGATCAGGCCCAAATATACGTATCTCACCTACTTCATACCATCCTATCGGAGACCTACATCTTATCCCTTATAATATCTCAAATGGTGTCATCTTAATACTAGAATGGAAACTGTTATTATGCGCGAACTCTATCAATGGAAAGTGATCTACCCAACTACTTTTAAAATCAATCACTCAGGCCCTCAACATATCCTTAAGGGTCTAAATGGTGCGCTCATCCTACCCATCAGTCTGAGGGTGAAAAGCAGTACTTAGGTTCACTTAGGTACCTAAGCCTCTCTGAAAGGATCTCCAAACTGAGAAGAGAACTGTGTACCTCGGTAAGATATGATGGACATAGGTGCACTATTCAAACTATTTTTGCAATGAACATCTTGGCGTAATCCTGTCCCAAATAGTTAGTCCTGACAGGTAGAAAGTGTGCTGACTTGGTCAGTCTATCTATAATGACCCAAATAGAATCATATCGGTATAGGGACCTTGGAAGTCCTATAATGAAGTCCATATTAATCATCTCCCACTTATACAAGGGTAAGGCTATCTCTTGGGAAGAACCACCTGGCCTCAAATGTTCTACTTTAACTTGTTGGCATTCATACACTTGGAAACAAAGTTATCCACATCACTCTTCATATTACTCCACCAATATATAAATTTTAGATCATGGTACATCTTAGTAGATCCTGGGTGAACAACATACCTCAAAGTGTGGGCTTCGCTAAGTATTCTGTTAACATCTGGTACACATAATCTACCCTGATACCTCTAAATACCATCACCACCAATTTTGAAGAAAATTACTTTCTGTTAACCCACATCTTTCTTGATTTGTATCAAGATAGGATCTTTTACCTGTTTCTCTTTAACTTCTGTACAAAGGAAAGACTTAGCTATCTCATGAAAAACCATTCCTCCATCTTCAGAATCCAAGAGTCGCACTCCTAGATTTGTAAGCTGGTGAATATCTTTCACCATTTCTCTCTTTGCTTCCTCAACATGAGAAAGACTGCCTATAGACAAATTACTGATGGAATAGGCTACCACGCTTACCTTGCTCGGATGATAGTGCAGGCTCATGTCATAGTCTTTCAAAAGATCCATCCAACGCCTCTGCTTGAGGTTTAGTTCTTTCTGCGAGAAAACATACTGCAAACTATTATGGTCAGTGAAAATATCAACATGCACCCCATAAATATAATGCCTCCAAATTGTATATACAAACACCACAGCTGCTAGTTTTAAGTCATGGATGGGGTGGTTCCACTCCTACACCTTTAACTGCCTAGATGTATAAGCCACCACTTTACCGTGCTGCATAAGTACACACCCAAGCCCCACACGAGACACATCACAGTATACAACAAAACCCTCGGTGCCTTCCAAAAGAGTCAAAATAGAAGCAATAGTTAACTTGTCTTTCAACTTTTCAAAATATTCTCACAAACATCAGACTACGTAAACTCACCTTTTTTTGGGTCAATTTAGTAAGTTGTGCAGCTATGGAAGAGAAACTGTCTATGAACCTGCTATAATGACCCACTAAACCCAAGAAGCTCTGAATATCGGTTGGAGTTGTGGGTATGGGCCATTTTCTCACTGCCTCAACCTTTTGGGGATCAACCAAAATCCCCTCACTAGAAACAATATGCCCCAAGAAAGCAATATCATTCAGACAAAATTCACACTTGGAGAATTTCGCATACAACTTATGATCTTTGAGAGTCTAAAGAATAATTTGGAGGTGATTGGCATGGTCCTCCTTACTTTTGGAGTAAATCGAGATAGCATCATTAAAAACTATTACAAACAAGTCTAGGAACTGATGGAAGACCCTATTCATTAGGTCTATGAAAGATGCAAGAGCATTAGTCAACCCGAAGGACATGACTAAGAATTCAAAATGATCATATCTGGTTCAAAAAGCTGTCTTAGGAATGTCTGATTTCCTAACTTTCAATTGATGATATCCCAAATGAAGGTCTATCTAATAAAAACACTTAGCACCTTGAAGTTGGTCAAAGAGGTCATCAATCCTGGGAAGAGGGTATTTATTTTTAATGGTGACCTTATTTAGCTGACGATAATCTATGCACATACGCAGGGAACCATCTTTCTTTCGCATGAAGAGTATAGGTGCACCCCAAGGATACATACTTAGGCGGATAAAACCCTCATCTAGTAGATCTACTAGCTGTTCTTTAAACTCTTTTAGCTCTGCAGGAGCCATCCTATATGGCAGAATAGAAATAGGATGGGTATCTGGCAAGAAATCAATACCAAAATCTATTTGTCTATCAGGTATTCTTGGGAGATCATCGGGAAAAACTTTTGGGAATTCAATTACTACTAGGACAGGCTGAAGAGGATGACTTTCAGCATTAGAATCCCTAACCCAAAACTGAGTACTGATAGCATGAGCTTACTGAAATCTAGTATAACTGTAAAATGATTTATGATATTTGATATAGTTGATAACATGAGTGACTATATCTGATAGCCTTGATACTGGATATTGATAACATGGGTGACTGAATATGACAGCCCTAAATCTGTTAGAACTATCTAAGTTCTGCACTATATCTAAGTTCAATGTATCTGTCAGTCTTGATATTCTGAAGAACTATCTGATGAGACTGAATGACTAAAACTGTTAGAGATAGTCGTTTAACCGACATGCCCCATGTATGCTAATGTAGCTGAACTGGGTCCAATCCTTGCCGTGATTGGACGGGTATCAATACTGTGCCACGGGTAAAGATAAGCTGTGAGTGACCCTCAAATCTGGCAGTGTTCCCAAAAGAGAACGACGGATGTCCGCCTCATCAACCCTCAAGATGGGAGTGTTGATGTGTAAACCTATGATGGCTACATTGTTCTGGAATGCTAGGATAACTGCTAAGAATCACACCCTCATCTAACAGTGTGTGTTCGCATCCTTGGGTTCACTCGGTGCTAACTTTTACTCCTATTTGAATAGACAATGTGCATGACTAGCTGAATTGATTAACTGGACTGATAGTGTTGCATAGCTGAGCTAAGCTAAATTTAATAAGTTCCGTTGACTGACGGAATACTAATGAGATCTAAGAACTGACTGAGAGAACTGAAGCTACTGAGTACAGAGTAGAACTGGACTGGTACTGAGTTTACTGAATTTCCATTGACTGAAGGAATTACTACTGATGTCTGGCAACTGACTAAGTTCATGAAATTACTGAGTTTTTCTTAGTCACATGACTGACTGAATTTACTGAGCATGGCTTGACTGAGGATATCGTGACAACATGACATGGCTCTAGGTATACAACTATATTTTTCGGGTACAAGTACCCTCAGGACATAATGGAAGGAAACTGACACATATGACTGACTTGATCATAAGAATAGAGTCCACAAGTCACAATATCATAAGTAGGGGATTTCATACTACACAAGGCTATCATATTCTTGGTCATGAAAAGGGAATGCATATAACATGTAAATACTTGCATAAATTTAATTTCATGAGCATTCCATATTACAATAACAATGCGTAACAATTTGCATGGAAATCATGTTGAACATAAGCATAGAACATGGACTAGTCATTTAGGACCTATTATGTCATATAAGCATGATTTCTAATCTCTTAGGTATTTTCACAAACACCTTACATACAAATCTTTAGCATGGGTGGATTCATCAAGATTACAAGTATTCAACTACCAATTTCACATGTTTATACATCATATACCACCATAGTTTCATACAAACATACTAAGATCCCATCTTGGGCATCATCAAATTTCAACAACATGATCATCAACCATCAACATCATAAATATCATAATACATAATTTAGAAGATGATTTTTTTGAGCTTTATGGATGAAAGGAATCCTTAAATCAACACACACATACCTTAGTTCATGATTTTTGGAAGATTGATGGAATGATTGTTGAAATTAAATCCCCAATTGAATACCATCTTCTTGTTCTTGAGAGAAAATGGAAGAAAAGAGTGTATTTTGGTTGAAAGTGGGCTTAATTCCGTGTTTATGGGTATATATGGGGTGAGAGATGACCAAAATGCCCTTAAGAAAAGAGAAAAAGACCCAGCTGTCCCTCTGTTGACTGCCTGACAGGCTGAAGTAAATTAATCATAACTTTTTACTCAAATTCCCAAATTGGATGAAACCAATAGCATTAGAAATAATACTCTCAAATATTTCATTTGATATATAGCATCTCTCACATTTCATTATATACAGGGAGTTATGATCATTTGAAGTTGACTCTGAAATGCTAAAAAAAAACTGTGCAAGCACTGGAGTTAGTAGGCGGCGCGGGCTAATCGCTCGGGGCTTTTATTTTGGGCACCCAAACGTGCCCTTACGCTTCTTAAAAAATTTTAATACACACCCGGGATATACTACGATCTTTCCTGATCGTAACGCAAGTTGAAAATTGAAAAACAAATGTCGAGAAGGTCGCTAAATAAATCCCCAAAGTTTGGAGGTCAAAAATAAGACTAAGTGTTGAATCTTGAATACTTAACAAAATTTTTCTAGGTCTTAGGATCTTTTATAGAGCTTTACGAGCTAAATTTGACACGCGATTTCGTAGGTTATTACAATATCTCCTCCTTGGGAACATTCATCCTCGAATAAGACTGACTGAGAGGGGGAAAATGATAAACTAGAGTACGTACAAGACATTCACTACTTAGAAATGAGTTCATGACTGACATGACTGAAAATAGATATTATTATTTTGGTTTATGAATGAAGGACTGCGTGCTCTGATGAACTGAGTTTCTCAAAATGAGAATGCATATCTGATGCATAACTGACAAGATGAATCCATGCATATCTAAAGCATGATTATATGTACGACCTGATAAGTGGATGCATGACTGAAAGCACTGATAAACTGATCACGCATATCTGATATGTTAATATATGACTAAACTGGCTCGTGAACATGCGACTGAATATGCAATGGTAAAAGATATAAAGTTTGAACTAAAAACTGGGCATGGAACTAAATACCAGGTTTGGTACTAAAATCTGAATATAAGATGAGTAAGTTCGAGAAAGATTGTTACCTTGAACTAAAAATACCGATGAGTCTGAGATCAATTACATAATATGTAAGAGCGGGAACATGAGGACATAGCTGAGCCTAGAACATGATACATGAACTGAACTGAGTTTGTAATGCATGACATAGATGGAGTATCGTATCATGGATTAAACTGATCCATTGAGTACATGGCTTATTTTTGAGTTTTGGAGTTCGAAGGTTGGCTCATAAGTAACCCTTCCTCCAAGATAGATTTATCAAAGAAAACGACATGTTTAAATCATGAAAGCTTGGGGGCTATAGTATATCTCCCCCTTGGGATACTATGTCCCTTGAAGAATGTTGACTTGACTAAGATACTGAGGAAAACTGAGGTGATGCACAAGGCACTTATGAATTGAGTCATGACTAAATATCTGAGATCTGAAACTGAGACATGATGCATGAACTGAGCTGAAAATAAGTGCATAAATACACTAACTTATCTGATTAACTGAAGGACTGATAGCTGAATACTGGGTATAGAAGA
Organism: Capsicum annuum; assembly: GCF_002878395.1. Taxonomy (NCBI): domain Eukaryota; kingdom Viridiplantae; phylum Streptophyta; class Magnoliopsida; order Solanales; family Solanaceae; genus Capsicum; species Capsicum annuum. The sequence goes on from NW_025848536.1 coordinate 11,857, forward strand.
CTGAATTGTACTTAATTTGAATAGCTAGGCTGAGGCCACAAAGTATCATAGGTATAAGAAGGGACTGACGAAGTAACATGAGGTAACTGAACATTGATTTCTTGAAAGCTATATTGGTTGAAAATACAGGACCAAGCGGATTACATGAGTTGGAAACATCCCATACACTGAGGTATGGAAATACATATAACTGAGTAGTTGATAACTGTACAATGTGGTCAAGCAAGTTTGAAACCAAACTGAGTTTCTGATTTGAGCACTAATCTGAAACTGACATCCTAACTAATGCTATAACTTGAACCTATACTGGTGCTGGGTTTAAATAATTGAATACTGATAACTAAAGTTTAGACTGATACTGAAGTACTGAATCTTGACGGCTGAGTAACTGATTAATGATAGTCATAGTCTTGTAGGACCGTCTTAGTCTTTACTGAATATTGATTACTGAGATGAAGTTGTATTTAAGGACTGGGGGATGGAACATCAACCCTATGGATTCACCAAGGTATCTAAACTGATATTATGCATGACATATTATGAATTTATGTGATCGTTAGGAGCGTAACATGGATTACGAGGACTAAGCAATCTATAGACTGAGATACTGAAGCACTGATAGTTGAGTAACTGGTAACTAAATTGTTGATAGTTACGTAAGGGGTCCTGACATAAGTCAAGGATCTGAACGTACAATCATACTTTGCACTTTCACAACTTCTAAGTACAACCTCTTGTTAGCCAATTTCTGGCATACTAACATAACGTTCAAGCCTATCTTTATAACTACACCCCCGTGTAAAATAAGCATGCAACAATATTTTCTTTACATGAAACATTTACTCTCCTTCATCTAAGTAACTACTCATCATTACACTATTTTACAAGGAGAGGTTTTTGAAGGATTAAATCAGGAGGACCTGAAGTATGAATGGATACTAGCTGATCTTGAAACATGACTGAAACTTTGAGAATTGGAATATCAATAACATGTTTTTTTTACCAAGAAGGTATGACCTGAGAGTATACATGACATAATCTAAATTTATCTGATCTATAGGGGAAAAGCATGAGTCATGGAAATTGAGTATACTATAAAGCGTGACATGTGTATATGAGTCATGAGCTCCATGACCTGAGTTTAGAGTTTCTACATTTGTGGGACGTGATTCCTAACACTGAGGAAGCTGAAATTGAACCCCTTATGCTGGGAACTGAAGGCGCACATGATCCCATGGAAAGTGCATGAAAGTAAGTTGTGTACATGAAATATGATTCATACTGTGGAGTAAACTAGGACTCCTTATGCTGGGAACGGAAATCATACATGATTTATAAAAAAAATAATTGAGCAGGGTTCGTGACCATAGAGTTTACACGCAACTCCTGAGTGGGTTTGTGATAGCTAAGGTGCAAAACTCTACACTGAGATGAGAATGGGTCGAGAATCGTCTGCCCTTACTGCTTTCTATTCATACTGGCACTATCACTGAAATTTGAGAGCCTGAATTGGTTACTTGATCTACTATCACATACTTACATTCTGTTCAACACCTGCCTGTCTAACTAAATACATTATATGCTACGGTTTCCTCATATACTACTAATATCACATCCACACTTTCATACCTAATTTAAAGTCAGTAGACTTACATTCTTGCTTTCACAGTTCAAGCCTACTGATTGGTATAACTATCCCCATGAATACATGATCGGATAAATCTGAATAATACTATCCCAACTCTACTATTGCTAAGCTTTTGAGTTCAACCTTCTAACTCTAGGTCTATGCTATCATAGAATTCTGAGAAGGGATCTGATGGCATATCTAGATTTGGATGCGAGAATGAGTTCTCATGATAATGAAGGAAATCTGTATAACTTTGGAATAGAACTGGACTGATAGGGCATTACTGAGTTTGCTGCCAATCCCATAAATGACGGTAGGGACTGTCTGAGAAAGCTCTATCTTTAGAACCTTGAGTTCACTATTTCTGTTACCTTAAAAGTAAGGTGGAGTTGACATGCGTGGAGCATGATGAGAATCTACATGATTTTTCTTAGAAAACCTTTCTTTAGCACGATCTGAGATATGAAAGAAGAGAAAATGTTTCTTAAACACCTCATAGCCTCCTGCACATAAGTGTGGTGTATAACACAGCAATGTACAAGACTCTACTAGATGTGGCTTTCAGACATCCTTGGACACTGTTAAACCTTAGGATCTGATACTAAGTTTGTAACACTCCTATTTGCTAAACTAGAATGCTACATGGTGCCCACGACCCCGAGGGACCACAAGCTAACCCATGGCTGATATCTGTACCTTTACACTTCATAATATAGAACATAAATATGGAATACATAATACTGTAAGGACATTATGTACAAAATAGAATAATCATAACATGAGAGTGGGGTATAAAATACCTAAAAAAACTGTAATACTATCTGAGGTCTAAACATACTAGTCTGAAAAGCCTCTAAAATGACTGTCTGAATAAGGAGTTGATGGGACATGTCCCCAACTAACTCTAACTAGCAAAACTGAATTGAAATAAATCATAAGTAATGATCATGCCCTCGATAGACAAAGACTCACTGCTGGAACTCTGACAGCTGATATGCTACTACTACTGCTGGTCTGGAAATCGTGTATCTGAACTGATGGTGCAACATAAAAGAAATAACCATAGCGCAAATGCATCAGTACAACTTAGAGTGCTGAGTATATGAGTGAGGTAGGCTAAATGCAAAGGGTTTGTATGCATGAACAATGCTGATTGATATGAAGGTGAGAACACACACATACATAAGTAACTGCTACTGAAATCGTGACGATACTGACTACTGAGTCTGAATACTGACAACATGATTTTACCGATTTGAGATACAAAATGACTGTGTTCACTGATATTAATCTGTGAATCACTAATAAGTGAGGAACTGATACTATATTACTGAATACTAAGAGACTGATAATTTATTACTGATAAAGGAATGATTATTTCTGGCAGTCCAAATAATGAAGGACTGGTCAAATTGACTGTATCTAACAGTCTTGAAATTGAGTACTGATTGCATGAGTTTACTGAAATCTAATATGACTAGAAAATGATTTCTTATAGCTGATATAGCTGATAACATGAGTGACTACATCTGATAGCCTTGATACTGGATACATATAACATGGGTGACTGTAGCTGACAACCCTAAATCTGATGGAACTATCTAAGTTTCGTTCTATATCTGAGTTGACTGTATCTAATAGTCCTGATATTCTGAAGAACTATCTGAGTTCTTTCATTGAGACTGAATGACTGAAACTGTGGGAGGTAGTAGTTTAACCGACATGCCACATATAGGCTAATGTCGCTGAACTGGGGTCCAATCCTTGCCCTGATTGTAAGGGTGTCGATACCGTACCAAGGGTAAAGAAAAGCTATGAGTAACCCTCAAATCTGGCAGTGTACCCAAAAGAGAACGATGGATGTCTGCCTCATCACCTCTCAAGATGGAAGTGTTAATTTCTAAACCTATGCTGGCTACATAGTTTTGGAACGCAAGGATGACTGCTAATAATCACAACCTTATCTGACAGTGTGTGTTCCCATACTTGGGTTCACTCCGTGCTAATTTCTACTCCCATCTGAATAAACACTGAGCATGACAGACTGAATTGATTAACTGGACTGATAGTGTTGCTTAGCTGAGCTAAGTTAAATTTAATGATTTTCGTTGACTGAGGGAATTCTACTGAGATCTGAGGACTGACTGAGAGAACTGAAGTTATTGAGTACTGAGTAGAACTGGACTGGTACTAAGTTTACTGAATTTCCATTGACTGACGGAATTACTACTAATGTCTGGTAACTGACTGAGTTCATGAGATTACTGAGATTTCCTAAGTCACATGACTGACTGAATTTACTAAGCGTGGCTTGACTGAGGATATCATGACAACATGACATGGCTCTAGACAGACAACTATATTTTTTTGGGTACAAGTACCCTCATGACTCGATGGAAGGAAACTGACACATATGACTGACTTGATCATAATAATAGAGTCCATAATTCATAATATCATAAGTAGGGGATTTCATACTACACATGGCTATCATATTCTTGGTCATGAAATGGGAATGCATATAATATGTAAATACTTGCATAAATTCAATTTCATAAGTATTCCATATTACAACAACAATGCATAACTATTTGCATGGAAATCATATTGAACATAAGCATAGAACATGGACTAGTGATTTAGGACCTATTAAATCATAAAAGCATGATTTCTAGTCTCTTAGGTATTTTCACAAACACCTTACATGCAAATATTTAGCATAGGGGGATTCATCAATATTACAAATATTCAACCACCAATTTCACATGTTTATACATCATATACCACCATAGTTTCATACAAACATACTTAGATCCCATCTTGGGCATCATCAAATTTCAACAACATGATCATCAACCATCAACATCATAAATATCCTAAAACATAATTTAGAAGATGATTTTTTTGAGCTTTATGGATGAAACGAATCCATAAATCAACACACGCATACCTTAGTTCTTGATTCTTAGAAGATTGATGGAAAGATTCTTGAAATTAAATCCCTAATTAAAAACCATCTTCTTGTTCTTGAGAGAAAATGGAAGAAAAGAGTGTATTTTGGTTCAAAATGAGGTTAATTCCGTGTTTATGGGTATATATGGGGTGGGAGATGACCAAAATGCCTTTAAGATAAGAGGAAAAGACGCAGCTGTCCCTCTATTGACTATATGACAGAATGAAGTAAATTGATCATAACTTTTTACTCATATGCCCAAATTGGATGAAACCATTTGAATTGGAAAGAATACTCGCATAGATATCATTTAACATATAGCATATCTCACAGTTCATTACATACAAGGAGTTATGATCGTTTGAAGTTGACCCTAAAATGCTGAAAAAAACACTTGGCAAGCACTAGAGTTAGCAGGCGACGCGGGCTAATTGCCTTGGGCTTCTATTTTGGGCACCCAAACGTGCCCTTACGCTACTCCAAAAATTCCTAAACTCACCCAGCATATACTACGAGCTTTCCCAATCGTAATGTAACTTGAAAATTGAAAAACAAATGTCGGGAAGGTCGCCAAATAAATCCTCAAAGTTTGGAGGTCTAAAATAAGACTAAGTGTTGAATCTTGAACACTTAGCAAAATTTTTCTAAGTCTTGGGATCTTTAATGGAGCTTTACGAGCTGAATTTGACATGCGATTTTGTGGGGTATTACAGAAAAGGTAACCTTTTAGGTTCTATAGTCTAGTATGGCATAACACCGATGGAGCCAATCCATCCCTAGGATAGCATCAAAAGCTACCATATCAAATTCTATGAGTTCTGCCACAGTATCCCTACAAAGAATAAACACAACACAATGTTTGTATACCCTCCTAGCCATAAAAGAATCCTCCACTAGAGTGGAAACAGAGAAAGGTTTAGGAATCACATCGGGCTCAAACCCAAAGCCAACAACCACATACGGGGTCACATAATATAAGGAAGATCCGGGATCAAGAAATACATATACATCATGGGAAAAGAGTTGTAATCTACCGGTGACTACGTCTGGCGAGGCTTCCTTCTCTAGTCGGTTGGTCAAAGGATATGACCGGTTGTGGCTGCTCCCGGCAGCTGATGTGGCACCTTTTTGAGGCGGTGGTGGTGCAGAAGAGTTTGCCTGGGACTTGGTACCCCTAACACTCTTTTTAGCCGAAGGGCAATCCCTCTAAAAGTGACCCGTTTGACCACAAGAATAACACATAAATACGCCTAGCTGACACCTTCCCGGATGATGCCTACCACAAGTCTCGCATCGTGGAAAAGTACGATACTGCTGAGCCATACTACCCTGCGACTGAGTATCCTGAGCTTTGGGTCTATGATTTGTTTGAAAAATCTGGGATCATCTATCAACTTGGGGTCTGGGCGCTGGGGAGCTAGCTGCAGACTGCACCTTGCCCCAAAACTTCTTTATTTGCCATTTGTTACCCCAATTACCACCCTGCTACTGACTGGGGTTCTTCTTCTACTCAACCTGCGGCAGATGGACTATCAGCCTAGAAAAGTCCAATTCCCTATTTAGCATCACCCTTTGACATTCAAGCACCAGATCATCTGAAAGGCCAAAAGCAAACCTTCTCATTTGTGCCCTCATACTACTCGTCATCTCAAGAGCATAACGGGCCAACTAATTAAAATTTAAAGTATACTCTTGAACAGTCATCTTACCCTTCTTAAGGTTCATGAACTCCTCTACTTTGGCTTCCCTCAACTCTAGAGAAAAGAACCAGTCAAGAAAAGCTTTCACAAATTCGTCCCACACTGTGGGCTTAGCACTGTATTATACCATTGGTTCGCTACATCCTTTAGCTGGTAAGCCACTAGCTCAATACCTTCCACTTGATCCACATGCATCACTCTAAAAATCTTCTCCATTTCTTCTATGAACTCTTGCAGATCCTCTTCTACTTTAGTGACTGTAAACTTGGGTGGGTTCATTCTCATGAACTGACCCACCCTGGTAGCTTCAGATGTAACAGGTGCAGACCTAACATTTTCTGATTGTTGGGCCTGATTAGCCACCAACTATGTTAGCATATGAATATATTGTTTGAATTCTGCATTCAAAATATCCCTCTGAGTAGTCGGGGGATGGTTAACTTTGGTCCGTGGAGCCCTAGGTTGACTGGTGATGACTGGATGGACTCCCAATGTGGGGACAGGTTATGGAGTTTGACGTCTGTTTTGTGTCCTCATCCCATAAGTGGGATGGACTTCATCATCCTGAGTATCCTGGTTGTTGGAACGATGAGGAGGCATGACTATTTTTTGAAATACAATAGATCACTAATTAGGGGACCATTTCTGATTCAGACTCTGAGGAATGAACTAAAGCACAAAGAGGGGAAACATTTCCTCAACTCCTAGTAGCTTCCTGCTAATAAATGTGACACGATACACACCCATAAACAAGAGTGTACTTGATGCTATTTTACAGAAACTTTGGGACCATGAATTGTTCTTTGATACCAAGTTTGTCACGACCTGAACTAGGGCCTGGCCGTGACGGACATCCCGATCTATCAAGGGCTGAAACATCCTTCTCTATTTGGTAATCATGCACAACATTCATATAACTGAAGAAGATGCGGAATCATAATCTTCTATGGAAACATGGTAGATTCAGAATTTAACATAAGTATGGGAACTGTAAATCATCTGCTTCTAAATATCTTCTGACGTAGTCTATGAAATCTATACTACATAAAAATATGATAACTGTACATAACTGGGACAAGGCCCCCAGTAGACCAAAACAATACTAAGTGACACAATCTGAAAAGATGGGCCTTCTGGAATAGAGAAGGCTCACCAACTGAACACAGCAACTCTGTCTAATAAATCTACTGCATTTCTGGACCCCTATACTAAGCCTCAGAACCTGGAGGGAGGGCGGATCAATATAGATGTACTGGTATGCAAAGCAATCCAAAATAAAGCATTTATGTAACAAAATATCGAGAGAGCAATTTGTCAAAATATCATGTATGAAATATTTCCAAAACACATGGGCACATTTTCTGAAAAATCATAAATCATTATGGGTAATGCAGTTCTGATCTTCGTATAAATCCTGAGTTAGGTGGCACTCCCCTACAATTTTGATATTCCATGGGTGATATGGAATCTGCCATTGACTCGACGGGGAAGCCACCAACCCGAGTGTGACGCAAGGATTGGAGTTTCTGATTCTGATACGCCACACGGTACTAGGCCAGCGTAATATAATATACTCAGATCGGCAAATCATAGTTTTAGGCAATGGGTTGTCTGAACCCATGCTTTCTTCAGGGAACCACCTAAGCTCTCTTTGTGCCCAATTTTATCCTATTCTGAATCATGCATTTTTTCTAGTTTAAATATCTGAAAAGTCTGATTTCAAACATGCATTCTATTCTATTCCGAATTATCATGGCATAATCTAAATTGGTGTCATCGCACAAGACTTTCAAGTGTAATTTCTGAGCATAATGCATCATGCATAATTCTTTCATTAAAACATAGTTCGGACCACCCAATCATGCAAATAGAATAAGAGATTTCATGTTCCAAAAGCATAAGTCAAAACTATGCAAGAACTCTTGAAACATAAGGTGCTCATATACTTTTGGCAAAATCCATGCACTGTTTCATTATATGTATTTTCAACATTTTTCAATACAAACAACCCTCTCTTTTGAATTAAGATTCATAACCAAATCATTTATAAATCAAGACACTTCGTAACATGTTTTTCTAGATGTATTTCAAAAAAAATCCATATCATGTGAAACATGAGAACAATCACATCAAGAGAGGGATTTCATGTGAGTCATTCTCTCAATTCGAATATCAAGTTAAATCACATACATATATATGTGTATATACAATTTCAAATCAATGTGGGGAAGGTCAAAAGACCAAAACAATACTGTCATGATTTCTAAAACATGAATGTATTCATAAATCTGAAAACCCCTTTCTTAAAATCATGATTTCTATGCCCATGAGATTTCAGGAAAACCCCGTGTACCTTAATGCCGGAAGATAATAGGTAATTCTTGAAGCTTACGAATTGGGGATTCCAAATCTTCAAACGCTTTTGAAAACCCACGGTTAAATCTGGAGCTATGAGGATTTTTAGTTTGAAACCCTAATGGAGTTTCTTGAGAGATTTTTATGAAAATAATCTTACTCTAGTGTTCTTGGGATTAAATCCCATGTTAGAGATGAGAAGGTGTTGGAAAAGTACCACTTTATCCTTAATGAGATGGATTAAAAATATAACTGGTGCCCGATTTTATGGGCCACGCAACGCGCCACAATCGCGGTGGCTCACTAGAAATTGACAATTGAGAAATTGTCTCACTCCGCGACGCACCATGATCGCGGAGTCTTACTGGAAATTGATGAATGCGAAATTGGGATCCTCTGCAACGCGCCACTATCACGAGGTCCTACTGTAATTTTAGAATTGCTAATTAAAACCTCTCCACAATGCGCTAAACACCTGAACGGCGATGTTTTGCTACTAGCACATAAAATAGCCATAACTCCCTCACCGGGTTTCCTTTTTGGACGAATCTTATATCGACGGAAAGCTTATTCAGTCACCTCTATAATGAAGAGTTAAAATTTAAAGAATTACGCAAGGAGTTGAGTATAATTCACTCTAGAAGCCCATGCTTGATACTTTTAGGGAAAAATTTTATCTTGGAACTTTCTGGGCTTTACAAAATCCATAAAGATTTTGACTGTTATATTACATACATGGAAGTTTTCAGGTCCTCTTCACAACTGAAAATGCGGCTCATGATTTAGAGACTCCTACAGCGAGTTATAAATTATCTAGCACAACCGCTCAAAACGGTGAAACAGATCATCAATTTTCGAAATTAATCTGAGCTGACTTCAAAGGTATATTTGTATGAATCCTTAAAGGTTTATACCGTGATTTTTACATGTACTGCAATTCCTGGAGTCCTCTTCGCAATCATTAAAATGGCTCGTGATGCAAAGGCTCCTACGTGGAGGTATGAATTTTCTAGTGAGACGCCTAGTGCAGCAAAATAGGCCATCAGATTTAGAATTGAACCAACATTGATGACATAACTGTACAGATTTGTAAAGATTTTAACCATTATTTTTATGTACACTTTAGTTCTCGAATTCCTGTTTGCAACAAAAAAAGTATTTCGGGATTCAGAGACTCCTAGAACGAGTTATGGATTTTCTACTAGAGCCGTTCAAAGCTGCGAAATAAACATGTCAGATTCCGAAATCAATTTGAGAAATTAATTCTGATGAATTCAAAAGGAACTTTGATCAGAATTTTTGATATATCACAGACTGATGAGTTCACTTTATTTTAGATGAAGCGATTTGCAGTTCTGTCAAGTCCATGTAACAGCAGGCGCGACTTTATCACACTCATCAAGACCTATTTGTTACTTGTTCAGTAGCACTTGCCGAATCTATTTTGGTGGACGTGTGCCTAGTATTTGCTCACTTAAGCCGGAAAGGGCTACTCTATATGTCAATCTCACCAAGCCAGATGGCACTATATACACACTCCTTGACAAGGATGGGATGAGGTCAGTCGATGCTTCTTTTACTAGATCTAGTCCATTATTGCATCTGACTTTGTATTCTTTTACTTGAACATCTGACTTAAAATAAATATTGTATTTATTGCACTTGTATATACCATTAGGTCGATGGTGCTGTTGAAATTGCTAAAGCTGTTTCCAAATATCTGAAGACACCAGCCGGCTTGGACCGACCACTCAACAAGCTTAAACACATGTCCCTTAGCTTCGTGTGGGGCTTCAGCAAGTGGGTTGGCTTTCAGAAAGTTATTGGTCTCTCGCGCTCCATCTTGTGTAAGGATGCGCTCACATGGTTACAAAAGCAGTGGTTACGAGGAAGAGTTGTTGCGCTTTACCAGAGCTTCTCCCAAGGCCAAGCTTATATTTACTTGAATATAACCAAAGATTCGAAGTATTTAAATACGCTATTTAAATATTATTATTTAACCTTTATTTTTACAAATGAGCTAGTTTACATAGGCTTGAGTTTCAAATTTCTTACGAGCGAAAAAGGAAGAAATTAGATTATTTTTGTTTTTATTATTCTTGTTGGCTTTCTTAAATTCTTCATCTTTTAGGTTGATACTACAATTAATTAATTGATGGATAAGTATTTTACGATGAAATGAAAGAACCAAAATGCTTAGACATTTTTAATCTTTTCTTAGTTGGAATTAAATTTTTGTTTGGTTAATCAATTAGCATTTTATCCTTCATGAGCTAAATAATGTAGTTTGGCCCATTCATGTCACATATTAGAGTTTCATTTCTTTGTTCCTTTTGTTCATCATTATTTTTTTAGTTTCACATATATTTTTCCTTGGGCTCCTTTTATCTTTCATCTCAAACATTTTAATGAATTACTTGTCCTCTTTATGTGATTGATTTGCAAGGTTAAACGTAAAGTGGGACGTGGAATTAGCATATACACCTGTTTTGTCTAGAATATACTAATTGAGTTAGTTGTTATTTATTGTCTTCTATTACTGCATTTCTTAATACACCTGTTATTAAATCGTGATTGGTTAAGAGAAATATTTGAAGTTAGTGAGGAACCATTTGACGCGTTACATTGCGGTTGAGGTTTAATTGAGCAATACATGGCGCATCCCCTCTCACGGCTTGTCAACACGATACTTGGAGTAGATTTATTTTTATCCTGATGAGAAAATTTGTGGCTATCCCCTCAGGTTTTAGCATGGAAAACTCCTTGCATCTTGGCGAAGAAGTTTATAGAGGGTGTCAACGTTTAAGATTTGGCATGGCAAAATATTCTTGCAACTTGGCAAAGAAGAATTTGACGGAAAACAACACTGGTTGATGATAACCTTTGTTGTGTTTTAGAAGCTGTGTGATGCAAAAATTTGGCAAGTTCTGTTGAACAAGTAGCAAATATGGCTTGATGAGTGCGATAAAAGTGTGCCTGTAGTTACATTGACTTGACAGCTCTGCACCCTTGCATCGTAAATGTTATATCCCAAGCTAGGAGTATCCCAAACTGCGAATCCTTAGTCCAAAATAAAGGGAACCCAACGATCTGCGATATCTCAAAGTTTCAGATCAAAATTCCTTTTGAGTTGATCAGAATTAATTTCTAAAGTTGATTTTCGAATCTGACACATCTATTGCTTTGAGATACTGTCGTAGAAAATTCATAACTCGGTGTAGGAGTCTCTAAATCACGAGCCTATTTTTTTGGTTGTGAAGAGGACTTCAAAAAATATAATGCATGTAAAATTCACGATCAAAACCATTATAAATTTCTATAGATATGTCGTCGAAGTCAGTTCACTTCAAAATCTGATAGCATATTTTGCAGCATTGGGAAACTCAGGTAGAAAATTCATAACTTGACGTAGGAGCTTCTGAATCATGAGCCATTTTTCATTGCGAAGACGACTCTAGGAAATTGAATACATGCAAAAATCATGATAAAAAACTTTACAGATTTGTACAGATATGTCTTTGAAGTCTGCTCTGATTAATTTTGAAATCTGATAGTCTGTTTCACCACTTTGAGCGGCTTGGCTAGAAAGTTCATAACTTGTTGTAGGATTCACTGAATCACGAGCCGCTTTTTTAGTTGCAAAGAGGACCTGGACAACTGTCATGTATGTTAAAGTATTGGGTACGATGTAGTTTTGATGATTGAAAATCTGACAACATGATATGAAACGTGTCAGTCAACCTGGTTCACAAACACACTGTCTCATGTAGCTGAAACTTGTAGCAAAATCATCGATGATTAAAGACAAGGGTGGAAGAAATCAAGAACCAGATGAGTGGTTAATTCTGATAAACTCAAGGAAATAAATATGTGCAAATTTGAAGAGGTTGAATTTGATTCAAACAGTTGATGATAAGGGAAAACAAATTGCGTTGAAAAAGGAGTCCTATGGAAAGAAGGAGTTTCACCTCTGAGAATATCCTGAAGAGTCCTATGTGTAGAAGGAAAAAGATTCTACAGATTGGTGACGTCTACGCAAGATAGGAAACATATAAATTGAAGGACTTTTTGTTAGATCAATGAAGGTTTTGATGACTGACACATGAATCGAACATGTTACTTTACCTGATCCAAGCATAGAAAGGCAGGTTTCAGGTTTTACTGATAGATGCAGTCAAAGATTACTGAAAATCTGGAGCAAATGAGCAAGCCTAATTCTGATATACTCAAGCTGATCACGTGAGAAATTGAAGAAGTTGTGGTTGATTAAAATACTTGAAGATAAGTTGATTTAAAGAGTTGAAGTTTTACTACAACACTAAGGAGACAAGAGTTGGAATTGAAGAAGGAGTCTCACTTGAAGTAGAACTCTATGTTATGAGAGTTTTGATTAAAGGAGGAGTTTAAAATAAATAATGACTCTTTGGAGAGATGTACTTAAATAGAAGATGCATCATTCAGAGTAATTCACGCACCTACAAAGCAGAAAAGCACAATCGACAGATTGACTTCCCAAAGTGCTACTCAATCAATGAAGAAACACATTGAAGAACCTGGTCCTAACAATAGAATCCAGCTAAGATTTTTAGCTTTTATTTTTAGAGTTGTTGTGTTTGAGCTATTAATGTAATATTAGTTTCAGTGTGTTATAAACTGAATTAGGAGATAGTCTTCGAGTTGGAGACAACTCAGAGACTTTGGGAATGCATACATTGGGAGGTGTGTGTAGTTAGGAATTAGAGTTTATAATTCCTAGTTGTTGAGTCAAAGGAATTAGAGTTTATAATTCCTAGTTGTTGAGTTATAGGGATTAGAGTTTATAATTCCTATTTGTTGGTTACAAGAGTTTTGTAATCAGAGTTATTTAATGAAGTTGGAGTTAAATCCTGTAGAGGTGCAGGTAGTGGTTTTTTATACCTTTTGAGCCGGGTCTTTTCAACGTAATTGTGTTCTTTAATTTTTGTTTTACTACTTCCTTGGAACACGCCAGGCAACCCGTTCCATCGATAAGCAACAGTTAGGAAAAAAATAAGATAATCAGTAGGTCACGAATTGTTAACATAAAGTAATTGTCAAAACCTAATCTACGGTTTTGTACAGATGGAACATTGAAATCAACTTAGATTTTGTCTTTCTTGAGTCTTCTCCTTTGCATGTCTGTGTCAAATTAAGCAAAGAATATCTACATTGCATGCTATCTATGCCACTTCAAACATTTTGTGATGATCAAGTAATGACATGACCCTCTTTTTATTTTTTAACTCATGTGACTAAACTTAGAGTAAATACTCCAATCTATCTCAGAAGAAGATCAAGTCAAACTGTAGTTCAATAAGATAAGTTATATTTTCTTTGTCCTAACGTTAGCCTAGGCCGCCTCTTTCAAGGTTTTCAACTTAGCGGACTATTTTTTTTGTCCATGCATAGTTTATACTTTTTGCGGGTAGGAGTAACATATGTTTATGCTCATGCCTTTAGGAGGGTTTGGCAAAATAAGTTATTTAGATTAGGATGAATTTGAATTTTGAATTTTGAATTTTAACAAGGCTGTTTGAGTAGTTGGGATATTGTATGTGTTTTAATTTTGAATTTATGGTGATTTTCTTTGTAATTAAGTTGATTACTTAAAGCCCTCCTATGCTTCAGAAAAATTATTGAAAGATCATTGAAAGCGTGAAAGTTATTTCAATCCAAAGAGAGTCATTTTAACACTTTTTTTGCTATCCCATCTTTTTTTTTTTTAAAATCAATAGTGGTATCAAGAGCCTCATAAATCTTACAGGATCTGTGAGTTCTTTCAAAGCACTACCATACTATTTTTAACCTGTATAGGCTACCCTTTTAACCCATCAGATCTACCCATTTTAACTCGTTTGGGCTATCTTTAATGAACTCGTGCTTATTTTCAAAGCGTAGAGCTATTTTCAACCAGAAAGATGTCAAGCAATAGTCTATCTTTAAATGCCCCAAAAATTTTCACCGGCAAAAACTATCAGATTTGGTCTGTGAAAATCACATCTTTAAGCCTATGATCTATGGGAAGCCTTAGTAGAAGATACAACATTACAACCACTCCGTGAAAATCCTACCCTTGCGTAGATTAAACTTCATTATAATAAAAAACTCAAAAAATTCAAAGTCAAAACTGTAATTCAAATTCAGTTGCGAATTCGATTTTTTCTAAAATCATTACTTGTTAGACAACAAATGAAGCTTGGGATAAACTAATAAATGAATATCAAGGAAGAGACCAAGTTAGACAAATGCAAATATTGAATTTAAAAAGGGATTTTGAATATTTTAGGATGAAAGAGGATGAAACTATTTCTAAGATTATGAAAAGACTTCATTGCTTTGTTAGTAAAATCAGGTTGCTTGCCGAGGATTTCAAATATGATGGAATAATAGAAAAAATTGTTGTGAAAATTCTAGAGAGATTTGGGTCTAAAATCTTATCCCTGGAAGAGTCTAAATATCACTCTAATATCTCCGTTGAAGAACTAATAAGTGCTCCTCAAGTACAAGAACAAGACGAACCTTTAGACAGGACAATGTTACTGAAAGTGCATTTTATAGACAAAACTAAAAGGAAAAGGTAATTATCCTCCTTGCAGACACTGCAAAAAAGAAATCACACTTGGAAAATTTTTGTTGGTGCAAATCTAATGCACTCTGTGGAAATGGCAAACAAGCAGGTCTGTAACTCCCCAAAAATAGGTCTCGAGATGTCACACGGTGTTTGAGGCTACAAGTAGCCCCAAGCTAACCTTTTTAGCCTACTACTAAATTTAATACTCATTTTAAGAATTTAAATTAGATAATTAAAATTAAATCTCATCAATACACACTGTAAATAAAATTTCCAAATCACAAGATACTGAAAAGTATGGCCACACAACTGACAGTCTAGTCTGACAGAGTTTCTACAACTCAATGAATAGGGAATCACTGGGACAGATCCCCAACTCACTCATACTCGAATGAAAGGAGATAAATACAACTGCTGGTAATACTGAATATCTATAAATTTGGTCTTCGAACCATGAGGACTCACCACTGCAGAAATGTAGACGAAGGCGCTCGAAATCAGTGACGCTGCTGGGACCGAGTACTTAAACCTATATTATGAGACAATGTAGCATATAGACGTATATATGGGTTAGCACTTTGGGAATGTACTGAGTATATGGGAGTGTATGAATTTAAGTAAACAATATCATAAATTTTGTTAGAAATCATGCATGCTGACAATCATGACTCACAAAGCTTGAATAAAATCTGAAATATAAACATCATAGATCATGAATAATGAAACATGTATCATAAATCTCGTGAGTCATTATACTTAACTCAAAAATATGAATTCCTCCTTTTATTCTCAAAACTCGTAAGCTAAATAAATCTTTAAATAATACTTTCAAAACTCTTACTTCTTTAACGAATGAGTATAGAACTTCTTTAAAACTAAAGGACTCAAAATTTTATAAACTTAGGAATTGCAATTGGGAAACTTTGAATTTTTTTATGGACTTGGGAACTTGGAAATCTCAAAAATCAAACTTAAGAAATATATATATCTTTAGCTTAATTAGAGTAGGGGACTACTAATGGAAGTTTCTTCTAACCGACATAAACCATGTGAGCCACATGGAGTCCAACGTATCGCCCACGTTGGGGAGAGCTGTTCTACCCTTGCCATCGGAATAGAACCTCAATGTTAGTGATCACGGTCTTGGCCTTAGGCCCATAAGTCTTAATCCTACGGAGGACGTAGTTCTGGGAAAGTGGGATGCGCTAAACCCACACTTTCCCCTTGATGCTAAATACTACTCCCATACTTAGGCTCAAAACTTTTAGGAAATCCACCTCAAAATAACTCAAGGGTCTATAATGAAGACCAAGTCATATTTCTATTAATTTAAATCATACGAAATTGTGGATTCCTATTTTATCTCAATATCAAAACATCAATCTTGATTCAAATCTTGGTAAATAATCCACTTGAGGAAAACTTAAGATTATGACATCATAAAATCCAAACTCATTCTTGATAAGAATATAATTAACTCAAAACTTCCGAGAATAAAATCTCAAAATCTCAATACCAAATCTTTGGATTCAAAATTCAATACTTGATTCATGTCAATTCAAGATAATAATTCATGGTCAATCTCATTCTTGAAATTATTCAACAATATTAACTTATAAAGAAAGAGTACAAATCATAATATAAATTTTTGGATCAAAGTATAATAGGTAGAAATATCATGATATCCACAACTTGAATAATTCATAAACTCATAATCCTCAAACAAGATAAGTTATTTCTCAACCCAAAAAGAGAGGCAGACCAAAAATGCCCCCACTTGCTCAAATTCCATCAGTGGTTATTGCACTTGCTCAAACTCCATAATTGGTTATTGCTCAGCCCAAAAAGAGAGGCAGACCGAAAAAGCCTCCACTTGCTCCATCTCCATCAGTGGTGTGTCATGCACGTGTGAGTTATAATGACACGCCTATTGAAGTTGTAGCTACCAACAAAAGGAGTGAAGAAGAAACCAGAGTTGATGTTGTTTCTCGGATTAATGAAGGCCCCTCTTTTGAGCTTCTTTCACAAAATATGTTGATAGCATCAGATGAAGTTGATGTAAAATCAAACAAGAAATCGACATCCCAGTTCAAATTTTTTAAGAAAGAAGCCGAAATACCAAGACAAGAGCCGTTGGTAAAAACTAATACACCACAAACAAAAGAACCAATAACAGTAATTAAGAAACCCGACATTTCATTTAAAGGGGTCTTTGCTCCTAGCATCTGGTTGAAGTCTCCTTATAAGAATCCAAATATTAAGAAGGAACAGAGTGAAGACTGGAAAGACAATTTCAAAAGACATTGTCCTTTTCACTACGGGGAAGATGATCCGTACTTGAAGACCAAATTTGTGGAATGACTTTCAACTGATTGTAACAAACAATTTAGGGTCGGTGATGTTCTTCAGAATGGTAACTTTTTCCAAGAACTTGCAAATTCTACATCAAATCTTTCAGACGAGGTATGTGTTTCTCTCTCTTTGTCTCTCTCTCTCTCTTCATTCCTTTAAAGCAATTTTTTTTAATTTTTCTGATAAATTAATTTTATATGTTGCAGCATATTGATGCTTGTCTTTATTACTTTCGAAAGAAGTATTGCTATCACGGTGAGCATTTATCTGAAAAGATAAACTGCACGACGATTGATACGATCTTCAACGGTACAGTTGAAATAGTAAAACTATTTAAGAAGCATGGTTGGTTCGTGGAGAATTCTAGTGAGGAACAAATGACAAACTATGCTAGAGGCCTTCAGATTTCTGCTTTGACTTCCTTGTCGTATGTTGACAAAATATTGTTGCCGATGCGCTTGTCCCCAACCAAGAATGAATCAGAATCAACTCACTATGTTTTGGGTGTGTTGGATCTTAGCAAAAAGGTC